>NC_133617.1:45117718-45180218 GCF_048593235.1 Sminthopsis crassicaudata | reverse complement strand
TCACCCAGCTAGCACAGATCCGAGGTGACATTTGAACTCAGGTCAAGCCTGGTGCTTCTGTCACCAAGCTGCTTCGGAAGAACTTTTCCCAGTGATTCCTTACACTGATAAAATCTTAGGATGAGTTAGAAATAAATAATAACCATAACAATAATAAAATAGTCCCATCCCCCAAACAAATATAAAAATCCACAAATGAAATGATGAAATTAAAATGTTTTGCCGACTCTGAAGCTTCCTGACATTGTCCATTCTGATTATTTTCTCTTACCACTTGATGGATACAGTGAGGAGTTGGATCAGAGGAAATGAGTTCCAATGCTGCCCTGTAACCTGGGAGAGGAGGGTGTGGACTGGAGGCCCTGGTGGGTGAGCCCCTGGCAGCCCTGAATCTCTAGTCATGATACCACTTCCTACCCCTCTATTCACCTTCCTAGCTGCTTCCTCACCTGCTCTCCCGGTCCTTCTCCTTGGCCAAGCTGGATCCTGATGTAGGTGACCTTGAAGGTCCCCCAGAGAGCCCAGACCAGGAACAGGGAAGAGGGCAGCAGAAGAGCTTCGCTGAGGATGGAACATCTGGCCCAGTTCCGCTCTATCTCTCACTGGGGGCTCCTCAGATTGAGGAAGCGAGGGAGGAGAATGGAGCGGGGAAGGGAGCCGGGGTCTGATTGGAGTCATCCGCTCTTTGTCAGCAAACAGTGACAGAAACCACTGGCTAGTCATTTTGCCAAGAACCAGGCTGCAGCAAGAAACTCAGAAGAAAGCACTAGATTAGGAGAGGAAGACAGACTTCTGGAGTAGGAATAAACCTCATCTCACCCCTCTTACAGAGAAGGAAACTGAGCCCTTGTCCAAAGTCACAGCATAGAAAGCAGCAGAGCTGAAGTGAATCCAGGTGATTAGGATCCAGTGCTTTTTCTTTTTATTCTTTTCATAAATCTTTTTATTTTCAAAACATATGCATAGATAGTTTTCCACATTCACCCTTGGAAAACCTGGCGTTCCAAATTGTTTTTCTCCCTTCCCCCACCCCCTTCCCTTGGACGGCAAGTAATCCCATATATATTAAACACGTGCAGTTCTTTTATACATATTTCCACATTTATCATGCTGCTCCAGAAAAATCAGATCAAAGAGAAAAAAATGAGAAAAAACCCAAAAAGCAAGCAAACAACAAAAAGAGTGAAAATACTATGTACATGTATGTGGTCCACACTTAGTTCCCACAATCCTCTCTGGGTACACACGGCTCTCTCCATCACCAGATCATTGGAACTGGCTTGCATCACCTCGCTGTTAGAAAGAGCCATGTCCCTCACAGTTGATCATCACATAATCTTGTTGCTGTGTACAATGTTCTATTGGTCCTGCTCATTTCACTCAGCATCAGTTCATGTCAGTCTCTCCAGGACTCTCTGAAATCATTCTGCTGGTCATTTCTTACAGAACAATAATATTCCATAAGATTCATATACCACAATTTATTCAGCCATTTTCCAATTGATGGACATCCACTCCGTTTCCAATTCCTTGCCACTAGAAAAGGGGCTGACAAACATGTGGGTCCTTTTACTTTTTTTATGACACTACTGGATCAAAGGGTATGCACAGTTTGATAAGGGCTTTTTAAAAGGATAAAAAAAATACACACACACAAAAATATATGTACGTATGTGTGTATTATTTTTCCCAATTAGTAAGCATTTATTTTCCCACCCCTCACTTAAGCAATAACAACAAAAAAAAAAGAAAAAAAACCCCTCCTGAAATATGCTTAAAGCAAATTCCTGTGCCAGTCAAGTCCAAAAATTGATGATTCCTTGCCCCGGAGTCTGTCACTTCTCTGGCAGGAGAATGGCTCCGTGGGGTCCCCAGGAGCCGTGACTGACTGCTGAACTGACCAGAGTTTTTACAGCTTTCAGAATTGTTCATCCTTAATTGTTTGTTATTGTTATAGTAAAAATGGTTCTATGGGCTCTGCTCACTTCAGTCTGCATTTGGTGTTTTTATTTCTGTGTTTTTATTTTATTTTTCTGAAATTATCCTTTTTGTTAGAAGTATTCATCAAGCGATCCACAGAACAATTTCTAGTGTTTGTTCTTGTTCAATTGTTTCAGTCATGTCTCTCTGTGACCTAATTTGATGTTTTGGCAAAGATACTTCAGTGGTTTGCCATTGTAAAGATGAGAAAACGGAGGCAAACAGAGTGAAGTGACTTGCCCAGGACCACACAGTTAGGAAGTATCTTAGGCTGGATTTGAATTCAGGAAGATGAGCCTTCCTGATTCTAGACCAAGCACTTTAGTCCTTGAGCCACCTAGTTTTCCCTTCTCCCCTTCCCCAGTGTACCCAGAATCAAATTAAAATGGAATCGGGAGATGTTTAGCCAAATAAATTAAAATACAACACAAATAATGTTAATTTGTGGTTGCAATGTGCAGGCTTACTCACTTCTGTGGTACAATACTATCCCATTACATTCATATACCTTAACTTGTTTAGCTATTTCCTATAAGGCCCTATTTCTGTGTGGGAATCCCCTGCAGAGTGTGAGTGATTCCCATTTCACATGAAGATCTCCAATGTGTGTGAGGGAATCCCGTTATTTCCCAAGGCAGCCCCATTTTGCCCCATTTTGGAGGGGTCTATATGTCAGGATGATTTTTCTTGTATCAAGTCTAAATGTTCTCAGCTCTGCTCAGAGCTTTAGCCATTATTCCAGCTCTGAGGCTAAACTGAACCTGGCCAATCCTGCTTTCATGGGACAGATTTTCAAATACTTGAAGACCCTCAGTTCCCTTCAGAGTCTTTCCCCCAAATCACCAGTCCTTTCAACCTTATCCTCAGGGAGCAGATCTTGTCCAATCTCCAGCTTGTCGGGGTCCTTCTAAACTTTGGTGGTCAGAACCGAACAGCCTGTTTCAGAGAGGACAGTGGGATGGTTATGGGTTTCTCCTTGGATGATTGTCTCTCTCAATGCAGTCTAAGATTGGGTTAGCGTTTTTTTTTTTTTTTGTTTGTTTTGTTTTGTTTTTAGTTAACATTGCAGGATTGACAAATGTTGAGTGGGAAGTCTACTTGGAACCTTGGATCTTCTTTACATGTGTACTTGTCCATTCATATCTGCATGAGAGGCTGAGACTCCCTAGTTCCCAGTCTCTGAGGGGAAGGGAGAGAAGAAGTATTAATACAATACCTACTATGTGCCAGGAACTGTTCTAAGGGCTTTGTACAAATATTATCTGACCCTCACAACAGCCCTGCAAAGTGAGGGCTATTATCCCCATTTTACAGTTGAGGAAACTGAGGATTAAGTGACTAAAGTTGCAGAGATTAAGTTAGCTTTTACAGTTCTGGTCTGTGAGTTCTGACGCTCACGTACACCATGAGTCAGACAGCTTTTAATGTCCCTGGTGCTCAGAGTGCGGTCAGGCTGTGAAGCCCGGGCTGGGTGAGACCGTCATGGGTCAGACGGGGGTTGCTGGAGCCAGCTCCCCTAGGCTTGGAGAGCAGATTGTGATATTTTCAGTGTGTGAGCATTTCTACCTTGCAAATCAGCAAACGCTGCAAATCAGAACTTGATTTATAGTTTTGTTGATTGTCTAGACTCCACAAAGTGATGGAGAAAATGTTAATAGTGCATATTAAACTGAAAAGTGTGTCCCGCCTTTGGTTTCATTGTTAAAAATTCAGCAGCACAGCCCTGCAAGGATCTGCAGATCCCTGCTGTGTCCACCTGGCCTCCTTGGGGGCCTCTGGTCACAACTATCATCTCAGTAGCAACAGATTTTTATTATGTGGCAATTGAGTGCAGAACTCTGCCCTGGGGTGGGGGAAATATAAACCAGTCTTTATATAAACTATATCTTCTATGATAGGAAAAGAATAGCAAATCAACGCAAATAGCTAAGATCCTGATTCATGAGAGCAAGTGGGGGGGGGGAGGAAGACTCGCTCACTAGGTATGGAGATCAGGGGGGTCTTCAGGGAGGAAGAGTTACAGGACTGCTCTTGCACCATTGGTGGCCACCTGATTCAACCAAATCTTTCTTCCCTGTGGTTCCAAAAAGCTGCAGCCTGCACAATGGCCACTCCCGCTAAAACCGTCTCAGGAGACTCGAGCCCATAGGTGAGTTAGAGAAGTGACCTCCCCCCCCCCCAAGCCTTGAGGAAGATTTCCCCAATGGAAGGCGTAGAGGAGAACAATTTGTTCCAATGGCCATGGAGATGGGAGAAGTGGGTGCTCAGGAGTCACTGAGGATCTAAGGTCATCGACTGCATCCGGGGCCATCCTGATTTTTGTCCTGGGGAGAATGGGGATGACGGAAGTGGGAATGGACTAACAACAGGGCAAAGTTGGAGAAGGCAGGAGGAACTCCTAACTGGGCTCAGATAGAGCTAGTTTGGGGTTGTCCTGGTTTAGGCCAGACTCTGAGGACCCTTCTTCTCCCCAGGAGGTCCTGGCCCTTCCTTTGTGGCCAGGAGAGTTGCACCCCAGGCTAATCGAGGGCCTTTCAGGAAGCCTGATGATGAAAGCCAGTAGCTAGCAGGGCCTCCCTCTCTGCCTCCCCTACTCCAGGCCTCCTGAAGCCCAGCCAGAGCCCTTAAAGGACCCCAAGAGCTGGCTTGTGGCCCTGTCTAAAAAAGATGCCCCTCCAAAAGTAATAAATCTCTGGGGTGAGCAGGCAGGGCAGTCAGTGAATCCTCCATGGCTTCTGGCAGCTTGGGCCTGGGCTCAGAGCACGCTTCTCTGAGGGGAGTACTCCATGTCTGGTAATGAATGTATTATTCATTTCCAGCCCAGGGGAGGGCCGGGACAGAGGAGATCTATGACAACAATATCATAGCAAGACCAGAAAAACAAGGAGGCCGTTGTAGAAGAGTTAGAGAGGGGGAACTGGGGTCCAGGAGGGGGTTTTCTGGGAGGATCATTTCCCACAGAGCGAAGCCATGATGTGGCCCATCAGGGACCTCCTCATCTCCCGGGCCATGTTTGTTGCTTTTATAGCTTTGGATTCTTCATCTCAAGTCAATTTAACACCATGTGCCACTCAGGAAGGCACCCTGGCTGGGGAGTGGGAGGATGTAGAGGAAGGACACTTACTTACCTATACAAGCTTAGTCTCTGGGTCCCAGTTTCTTCATCTTTAAAATGAGAGGGTTGGGTCAGCTGGCCTTTGGGGTACATTTCAGGGAAAAAAATTATTCATATTATATTTATAAAATAGATTTTATATTACATATTATAATATAATAAGAAGGATTATTTATAATATATTATCTTAATTTATTATATCCCTTATTTATTATTTTTATACTATTATATAAGAAGCATTATTTATATCATATATATTTGTTATAGATTTTATAATATAATAAGCATTATTTATAACATTATATCATTTATTATATTTCTATTATATAAGAAATATATCATTTTTGTCACATATTTTATTTTGTACATTTATAATATAATAAGAAGCATTATTTATCACGTCTTTGCCAAGAATACTCCAAAGGACATCACAAAAAGTTAGACATGACTGAAATACAACTGAGCCACAACAATGACAAAACCAAACCATGTACCGGACATACAAATACAAGCAGTAGAAAGACAGTCCCTGTCTTCAAAGAGCATTCATTCTAACCAGAGAAAACAATATGCAAAATTAACTGAAAACTAAAGGACAATGAAAGGATGCTTGGAGGGAGTATGTTTTTGAACATATTCCAGAGACCAGAAATGAGCAAGGACAGGCTGGATCCCTCCACAAAATGGCACCAGGAACTCACCAATGGGGGAAGGATTTACCAGGGGACAATCCAGGTTGAGAAAGCCCAGGGGATGGATGGATGTTTCAGCTAGAAGAGGCCCCAGATGCTAAGGGAAGTTTCAGGATGAAACAACAGCAGAGGCTTTAAGTCTAGAAGTTTTTATATACTTTTATGAGAGAATGGGAAGCTCTGTGAAAGATTTTTTTTCATTTTTGTAAAAGGAGCTGAGTAGAGTTCAAATCTGGCCCCAGACGCTTATTAGCAATGTGATCCTGGCCAAGTCATTTAACCTTGTGTGCCTCAGTTTTCTCATCTGTAAAATGAACTGAAGATAGAAATCGCAAACCATTGCAGTATCTTTGCCAAGAAAACCTAAAATAGGAGAGTCAGACATGGCTGAAAAAGGATCGACAACTACAACAACACTAATTTGGCATTTAAAGCTCTGCATAACCTGGCTGCTTCTGACTTTTTTACTGACCCCAACCCTCCCCCGAATTCTGCTCCATTGGCCTCCAAGCAAAATCTTGTCATGGCTCCTGCCCACACCCCTATCTTTTGTCCCTGTGTGTTTTTTCACTGATTGTCCCTCTATTCCTAGAACTCTTCCTCCTTGCTTCATCCTCATTTCCCTAGATCCCTTCAAGATTCAGCTCAAAATCCATCTTCTTTGGGAGGCATTTCCTGCCCCCTATCCCACCTGCTAATGCCATCCCTTTTCATATTACTTCCCATCTACTTTGCATATTCCAAGTTATTTACATGTGGTCTCCCTCA
The DNA here is from genome assembly GCF_048593235.1 of Sminthopsis crassicaudata. Taxonomy (NCBI): domain Eukaryota; kingdom Metazoa; phylum Chordata; class Mammalia; order Dasyuromorphia; family Dasyuridae; genus Sminthopsis; species Sminthopsis crassicaudata. The sequence continues at coordinate 45,173,663 of NC_133617.1, read as the reverse complement.
TTAGCCACTCTAATCTGTGAGTTTTTAAAGGATAAAAACTTTGTTTTTGCCTTTCTTTGTATCCCCAGTATTTCTCACAGTGCCTGAGACAGAGGAGGTGCTTAATAAATGCAGCTAGATGCTCTAGAGTCAGTGAGTTCAAATCCAGTCTCAGGTGTATGGCCCTGGGCAAATCACAACTCTAACTCAGTTTCATCTGTAAAATAAGCTGGAAAAGGTAATAACAAACCACTCTAACATCTTTGCCAAGAAAACATCAAATCTGGCCTCAGATACTTACTCACCCCTGCAAGCCACTAAACTCTGACTCCGTTTCCTCATCTAAAAAAAATGAGTTGGAGAAGGAAATGGCAACCCACTTCGGTATCTTTGCCAAGAAGGCTCCAGATAGGGTAAGGAGGAGTCGAAGAGGACTAAGAAAACGACTGAACAATAACAATGGCAGACTCCTTGCTTTTTCCCTCCCCCAGCCCACCCGCTTTGGCCCCTGTGTGCCAAAGTTTAGATGAGCATAGCTGGCCTTTGTCCCTTCCTCTTCCACCTTTTCCCAGAGGCCATTGAGCCCCTCTCTGACAGGATTACATTGTCTTCCTCACCCCCCAGCCAGGAGCAGCACAGTTTGCCCCGGCCCCCATAATTCCCAGAGAGTGCTCCCTCAGCATCCAGCCCGGGTTTGTTGCTGGGGTACAGGAGATGGGAGGAGGCAGGCAGCTATGTACCGCTTCCACAATGGCTGTTTCAGAGTGATGGAGAAGACTGATTTGTACATGGTACGGCATGGCAACGGGAACCGGTCTCCAACTAGGAGCAGTGTATAATAAACCCCAGAGACATCAATTGTGGGAGATTAAACCTTTGGCAGAAGGGAGCTCTCTCTAATGCAGCCCTACCAGGAGCTTTTGCATCAGTTTAATAGCTGCAAGGTGAGAGTGCCCTGCTCCCAGAGGTTAATGATACAGTCTGGAGAGAAGTGTTCCAGGACTCTTGTTAATAATCATAGGGCTTTCTCTATGAGCTGCAGAGCAGCCAGGCTCTGCCTGCCACCTGCCTGTGCATTGTTGACAATTTGTAGCCCTCACCTGGGGCCAAGGAGAAAAAGGCTTGTCCTCCCTCCCCCTCCATGTCTGTTATTTTCTCCCCTGGCAATATCAATTTCCCCATCAGGCAATCTGACAGCTCCGAGTGGAGAGCAGGGGTGTGCAGGGAGGCCTGGGCCTGAGCCTTCAGAGGCTGGTGACAGAACAGCTCGCTCTGAGCCAGGGTGGGGGCAGCCATGGATTCCTTCCTTCCCCAGGGACTCAGGGACAAATGAGGTCTGGGATACAGAAGCTGTGTCAGCTAAGGGCCTTATTAGCCTGTTTAGGGGATTTGAGGGGATTATGTTAGAGTCAAGAACAGGGGGAGGTTGAGGCAGTACAGTAAAATATATATAAGCTGGATTTTGAGTCAGAAGCCCTGAATTCACATCCTTGATTTTTGGCTAAGCCTATAACTCGGGGCCATCTCTAATCGTCCAGATTTCTATCTCACCACCAGACCCAGATGGCTCTGGAGGGGAAAGTGAGGCAGGGGACCTTGCCCAGCCCTCCCTCACTTAAATCCAATTCACTTACAGGACATGGCCCCCTCCCTGATGTCATGGTCTTTTTCCAGAAAAAAAGGACAAACAGTAACGAGCCATTTATCCTATTTTAGCCTGTTTCCCAATCAGAGAGCACCAGAACTCTTGTTCTATCTCTGATACTGACTAGTTGTGTATCCATGGGCAAGCCACTCAAAGCTGTTGGGACCCAGTTTCCTAATCATTAAATCTTTGAGTTTCTTTTCTGCTACTCTGCTTACTAAACTGAACCTCAGATTCCTGAGAGGGGGAGGAGGCCAGGTGGTACAATGGATTGAGGACCTGCCAGGAGCGAGTAGGATCTGAGTTCAAATGTGACCTGGGACACTTATAGGCTTCGTGACCCTGGATAAACCACTTAATCTTGATTGCCTTTCAAAAAAAATTGATGAGAAAAACATCACTGATTTAATACCCTCCATTTCCCTTATTTCTTGTGGCTACACAGAAAGAGCCAGACTACAGGTAGCTTCACAGGTGCTACAGCCCGGCTGAGAAGGGCTGAACATGTACTAATTTTTTCAGATAATCTAAGTCACGTGAGGGTGTTACAAAGCTTGGAGATGAATGGAGAACTACAAAACAGAGTCAGCCGCAGTGGGATAGTTTATTTACTTTTTGTAATATTCTGAGAAAAAGGTTCTGAATTAATGGATAATTGATTCCAGCAAGTCAAGCAGGTGCTTTCTATTGTTCTGCCTCAGGATGACAAGGTTGCCCATAGGAGAGCACTTTCCTTGTAATCCTTCACGGAGGCATTTTCTGATCTACCCATAGCCCTCTGCAGTAATTTCAAGGTCTCTTGAAGCACCACAAACTAAGATAGGCTTAGAATCCTGATTCCACAGTATCATGGCTATCTCACCCTCTCCATTCCAAGCAGGAAATCGAGGTAAATGGATTTTCCTTCGGCACAGACCTGGACTAAAACTCTTTCCAGCTGGGTAAATTTCAAGGCAGCCCATATCCTCCATTGATTCCACCATCAGCCGCCCAGCAAACACAGAGTGTTTAATTGAATTGGCAGCGCCGCTGGTTCCAACAGCGGGTAACAACACGCAGGCTTCAGACACCGTCTCTTGGGACATATTCATGATCCCAATGAAGCCACTGTTTAAATCAGCCCAAGGAGTGGTTCTGGGGGACTGCCTGGAGACAGCGTCGAGGTTGGATGCTCTGGTCCATATGGACTCTCTGATCTTATGGAATCTAAATGCACTTCAGGGGCCATGGAATCCTGCTGCATCTCTCTGAGCACAAATCCTCTAGGTAATCTTTCTTTCTTTCTTTCTTGCTTTCTTTCTTGCTTTCTTTCTTTCTTGCTTTTTCTTGCTTTTTCTTTCTTTCTCTCTCTCTCTCTCTTTATCTCTCTCTCTCTTTCTCTCTCTCTCTCTTTCTCTCTCTCTCTTTCTCTCTCTCTCTCTCTTCCTCTCTTCCTCTCTTCCTCTCTTCCTCTCTTCCTCTCTTCCTCTCTTCCTCCCTTCCTTCCTTCCTTCCTTCCTTCCTTCCTTCCTTCCTTCCTTCCTTCCTTCCTTCCTTCCTTCCTTCCTTCCTTCCTTCCTTCCTTCCTTCCTTCCTTCCTTCCTTCCTTCCTTCCTTCCTTCCTTCCTTCCTTCCTTCCTTCCTTTCCTTCCTTCTTTCCTTCCTTCTTTCCTTCTTCTTCTTCTTATTATTATAGCTTTTTATTGAAAAAACATATGCATGGGTAATTTTTCAACATTGACTCTTGCAAAACCTTCTGTTCCAACTTTTGGCAGGTAGTCCCATACATAGGCAACTTTCTTTTCTTTTCTTTTCTCAAAAAATTTATGCATAGGTAATTTTACAACATTGACAATTACCAAACCTTTTGTTCTAATTTTCTTCTTCTCCCCCCCCCCCCATGGTAGGTTGACCAAATACATGTTACATATGTTAAAGTATAAATTAAATACAATATATGTACACATGTCCATACAGTTCATAGGCAACTTTCTTGATGGATGACTTCCTAATTGGCTTCCTTGACTCAAATCCCTCCCCCAATAGCTTCAGAATTTATATTTCTATAGCACAAGCCTGAGGATGATATTCCCTTGCTCAAGAAGCTCCAATAGCTCCCTATTCCTCCTAGGACCAAATGCAAGCATCTCTGCTGGGCAGTTAGAGCCTTTCCTAGTTTATTTCTCATTAGTCAATATCACAAGCTCAAAACGCCAGTGAAACTGATCTGCTTGTGGCTTCCCATGTGTAACTTTCCACCTTCCGTCTCCTTGCTTTTTAACAGGTTGGAAAGCATCCTCTCTTCCTTTCCTTCTCTTAAAATCCTTTGCTTCCTTCAAGGCTTAGCCACAGATCGGATGACAGACAGCCTCTGCAGAAAGTGCCCTTGATTACTCCCTTGCTGGGTTGCCTTATCCCTCCCCAACAGATTACTTTGTATATATTTGGAGTCAGTGCATGCTATGATTTTCCCTCCACAGAATGTAAGTTCCTGATGGGTAGGTCAGGAAGTGTTACTTTACTTTGTATCCCCATGGATTAGGACCCTTAATACACGCTTGTTAGATAAATGATTGGCTTCTATATCTCTAAGCTTGGAGGCTCTGGGACTTTTAGGGACTGCTTACAGAGAGCTCTCAGTTCCCTTCTTTAATTCATGTGCATCCCTAGCTCCTTTTTCTTTTCTTTTCTTTTTTCTTTTACTTTATTTTTTAAATTAATTTTTATAATTATAACATTTTTTGACAGTACATATGCATGGGTAATTTTTTTTACAACATTATCCCTTGCACTCCCTTCTATTCCGAATTTTCCCTCCTTCCCTCCACCCCCTCCCCTAGATGGCAGGGAGTCCCATACCTGTTAAATCTGTTATAATATATCCTAGATACAATATATGTGTGCAGAAACGAATCCTACCTCCTTTTTCATTCCTAAAGCCCCAAATCACCAGGTTCCCACCAAGGATCTGCAAATATGCTCCCACAGATGCATAAAATCTCAGTGAATTTCTTCTCATGGAGCGCTCACATGTCAGTTAGAATATACAGCCATCCACCACACCCGGACACACTGCATACATGTACAAAACATCCATACACACATATGTTCATGCACTGTAAGCAAACTAACACACAATGCAACACACATACACACACGCAGCTGCATCGACAACGTATATATACACATAGAATGCACACACATATGGACACACACAAATAGTCTTGTTTCTGACTCTTCCCCAGGTGAGTCATTTAAACTTTTAGTGCTCCCAGAAAGTCTCTAGGATGAAAAATTACCCAGCAGGTGCCAATCTATAGCAGTGGAAGAATTTTCCACGCTGGGAGTTTGTTACACAGATTATATGACAAGTCTAGACCGTGGTGTATGTATAGACACACACACAGGCATAAGCATGCAGATCACATGTCAGATGGACCTGTGCCAAAAACTTCAAGGAAAGCTGACAGTAAGCACAAAGGAAATTTAATAAGCTCCATCCCTCTTCTAACCAAGACTTTGGGCTTTCTTCTTTAGAAGCAAATGTGGGGCTTCTAGCACAGGAGACATAGGGTGATGACCTGTAGGGCTGGAGGTCAAGAGTAAGATCCGAGTCAAGTCTTGCCAAGCTGATCTCAATCAGGAATGAAATATTTAAAGCTGAAAAGGATGTTAAAGCTCAACTAATTCAACCCTTTTAAATATAAACATATAAAGAAACTCCTGTGTCTGAAGAGAGTCAGTGATTTGCCCCAAATCACTTAGGTAGCAAGGGTCAGAATGAAGATTTGAGCTCGGGCTTCTCACCCCAAGGTTCAGGTTGTACACTACCTTTGGGTCAGATCTGCACTAAGGCCAAACTCCCCAATCTGTGTATTGTCCTATAATTGGGTGTGGCAGTCTGTCATTAAATGTTTATTTAGTGCCAGCTTCTCCTTCAGCCCCTTCTCCATCTTTCCTATCTCTTTGAGCAAGGACACCGGAGGAGCATGTCCAAGGTCCCTGAGTCCATTCCCACGTGATCTTCCTCTAAAAAAGTAGAAACAGACCAACTCTGGTGAGTATTTTCATTTGCATTAAGTTCTTTCAACCATTTCCAAGCTCCCTCCCCCAATGAATCCTTGCTCTATTTACATCTAATCGATAATGTTCATTTGGATGTGGGGCTCTTCCCACTAATATGATTGATTAGATGTGCTGCAGAAGATCCCCGGGAGCAATGTTGAACTCCTGATTGGTGTCAGCACAAGGAGGTCCCTCGCCCCTCCCTCCCTTGCTACTCAAGTCCCATACACTATAAAGGGTCATAGATTCAGAACTAAGGGGACTTCAGAGGTCATAGAGTAATAGGATGATGGGATCAAGACAGGGAGGGACCTCAAAGGGCATCTAGTGTGGCTCCCCTATTCTCCAGACAAGGATGATGAGTCTCAGGGAAGTTAAAGAATTTTTCCTGAAGTCACTGTGGTAAGTAAACAGTGAATTTAGAGTTAGCCCAAGCAAGAACTGAGTTCAAATTCTACCTTAGGTACTTATTAGCTGTGCCTGGCTCTGCTTCAGTTTCCTCTTCCATACAGGGGGTAATAACAGCACCTGCCTTACTGGGCCGGTAGAAGGATCACAGGAAATGTCATTATATCAAGTGCTAGATAGATACTAGTTGTCAGTATTAATAAGTAGCAGAAGGCTGAGATTTGAAACCAGGTTTTCGTATTCCAGAGTTAGTTACTGGTCTTTCCTATCTACCAGGCCCCACTCTGTCATGTGTGGGATTCTGTGTGGAAGCTGAGGATCCAGAAAATCTTGAGTTCAAATTCAGCCTCAGACACTAGATGTGTAATGCCGGACAAGTCACTTCATTTTTTCTGCCTTGGTTCTCTCAACTTAAAATGGAGAGCATAATGGCACCTAATATTAGGACAGAATATGATGATATTTGTAGTGTTGGAACAAAATAGGTATTGAACAAATCCTTCCTCTCCTCCTCTTTTTCTCCTTTCTTCCCTCCTTCCCTTCCTTTCTTCCTTCCTTCTTTCCTTCCTTGTTTCCTTCCTTCCCCCTCAGATACTTACTCGCCACGTGGCCCTAGACAAGTCACAACTCTGCCTTAGTTTCTTCATCTGTAAAATAATCTGGAGAAGGAAATGGCAAACCATTCCAGTTTCTTTGCCAAGAAAACCCCAGATGCAGTCACAAAGAGACAGATACAAGTAAAATAAGCGAAGAATACCAACAAAACCTCTGATTCTACATCTAGCACTCTTGATTAAGCTGTATTAATTATTATTATCATGGATATAGATTTTGAGGGCATGTCTTCCAAGGTGTGGGAGGGGGAAGATGGAAAAGTCCCATACTGGGCCAACGGAGGTCCATATTGGGGTTTGGCTGGGGAAGCCCAGTGTGAACTTCCCAGGTGATTGAATCTGAATTCCTGACATGAAGCAAATTTCCATCACCTGCTGCCAAAGCAGCAAAATAGACTCATTGAGAGCATGCATCTGCTGGTGTCTGAGCTCAGATGGTAATCCTGCCAGGCCCAGAGTGGGCTCGGCCTAGCCCCTGGCTTGCTTGGTGTGGCCACCAGGGACTTTCCTCTTGCCAGGGAGGGAGGTGCCCCTCCAAGAGGGCCCTGCTTCAGATAGAGGGAGGATGCTTCCCTCCTGGAGCCCTCTCCCTCCCGCCCCCTCCTTCCCAAGTAGCCAGACAGCTGCATTGTCAGTTAAAATGTCCTTGCTCTGCCTTGCACCTGCCAAGCTGAAGACACAGTTATTTTCCATAAAACTGTCATATATCTTGATAAACTGTATCGAGCGTATTTGTAAAATATGTGACATTTGCAAAATTGGCCCTGGTTCAAATTTATGATATGAGACTGACGGGTTTATGCTTTGGATATACAGCCTTCAATCTCGGGGGCTCCGGGTCAGAGGATCTTAAATATAAACTTCCAATTTGTAATCAGAAGGGCAGCTTGGAGTGGGGAGGGAAGAAATAGACTCTCGAGGTTCTAAGGGAGGGAAGCCGCGTCCAGCTGGGCTTCTGGAGATAGGGGTGGGGGAAGGAGGGTTGAGAAGGAGGGGGTGGAGGGGAGTGCTTTCCTCTTCCTCCCTGCCCCCCTCCCACCCGGTCTTGTCTCATAGGAATTCTACATTTCCTCTTGGAAGTGGGAGAGGAATGGGAAGGAGGAGGTTAGCCTGGGGCCTCGTTCTTGGTTTGGGAATGTTGGGGAGGCAATCTTGGCTCCATCCCCATCCCCCCATACTGTTGTCAGTGCTCTTCTAAGGAGAATCTCAGGGGAAAAAAACCCAAGGCTAAGGACATTGAGGGAGTCAACAGCCTAATCTGTGACTCCTGCCTCCCGGGTGCCAGAACTCAGAAGGGAGAGGGCTGGGAAGAATGAAGGTGGCCCTGCAGGGCGGCAGGGTTGGACAAGTGCCCAAGGAACTGTGTGGACATCTGATAACCCCGTCCATGACCGGTATCTATATGGCACAGCATGTTAGTTTTTAGCAAGCTGTCTCAGAGGCAGCTGGGCTTCCCAGAGGCCCTGCCACGTGACTTCTCCCCTGACTCCAACTTATTCTCAGGGCCTTAGATTGTACCATGTCCTGGCAGTACCAGGTCATAACCAGCTCATACAAACCTCTGTGTGCCACAGGAGGCAGTTAGGAGACTCAGCTCATAGAGGACTAGGCCCGAGTCAGGAACTATCTTGGACACTGGCTAGCTGAGCGCTGCTGGGCAAATCATTCAACTTCTCTCATTCTCAGTTTCCTTTTTTGTATATGAAAAAAATTAGGGATAATAACAACACTTCTATCCCAGGTTTGTTTTAAGGACAAAATGCAATAATTATAAAGATATTTGTGAATAAAATGTGTAGTGTAGTGCCTGACATATAGTAGGTGCTTAATAAATTCTCCTTCTCTACCTTCCTCCTTTCTTTCCTTCTTTCCTTCCTTCCTTTGTTCCTTCATTCCTTCTTTATTTCCTTTCCATTTTTCTGTTTTTTTCTTTTCTTTTTTCCTCCTCCTCCTTCTTTCCTTCCCCTCCCTTTTTCTCCTTCCTTCTTTCCTCTTTCTCCTTCCTTCTTTCGTCTTTCTTCTTCCTTCCTTCCTTCCTTCCTTCCTTCCTTCCTTCCTTCCTTCCTTCCTTCCTTCCTTCCTTCCTTCCTTCCTTCCTTCCTTCCTTCCTTCCTTCCTTCCTTCCTTCCTTCCTTCCTTCCTTCCTTCCTTCCTTCCTTCCTTCCTTGCTATGATTCAGTGGAAAAGTGCTAGATTTGCAGTAGTTTGGCCTGGATTCAAATCTCAGTTCTGTTATTTAGTATCTGTATGATTTGGCTTTCCCTTTCTTCCTTTATAAAATGGGGGAGGGGATTAGATTAGATCATCTTTGAGCTTTCTTGGGCTCCAGTCATCTTCAGTCCATGAAGTACTACCCAACTCCAGATGTCACCCTGGCTCTACCACTTTCCTATCCAGACCACTCTGACATTTCCTGTGCTCTGTTTCTGTCTATAGAAACTTCCCAAAGCCAGTCTACTCCAGTCCAGGGAAGTTATGTATAGAGGGGATAAAGAGCTGGATCTGAGGTCAGGAAGATGCAAGTTCAAGTCCAGCCTCTGACCCTTACAGTGTGATCCTGGGCAAGTGATTTAGCTTCTTTTTCCCTCAGTTTCCTCAATTATAAAATAGCAGCTGCTTCCAGGGTTGTATTGAGAATCATATTGATGAGCTTTGATTCAGGGAACCAAATGATGAGATTAAATTCAGGGAACCAAATGATGAGATTAGGGTTCCTGGTGGTCAGGGAGTTAAATGATGAGGTTAGTGGCAGGTTTGGGGTTCAGGAACCAAATGAAGATGTTTGGCTCCCCTAAATCCCCTTAGGATTCAACATAGGATAGAGAGTTGTTGGAATCCTCTTTTGGTGGTTCAGAGGTCCTTTATAAAGGAATTTATGAACCCAAAAAGCTGGACTGATAAAAAGAAGTTTATTATTGGCATTGGGAAGTCAGCCTTTGCTATGCATGAATAGAAAGGCTGAATTCCTTAGTGGCAAGGGCCTGGCAGAGAAGTAAAGTTTCTAGTAGAGAAATCCCAACAGAGAGGTATAAAGTCTTAGATGAGAGAGTTAAGCGAGGGTAACGCTGAAAGAGAATATCATTCCAGCGGGCAGAGATTGCTGCTATGCCAGAGATGGTATGTTAGGTCCTCTGCAAGGACTGAGTCCCAAGTTGGCTTTTTTGTCTACAGGCTGGGGCAGTTCTTGATGGGGTTGGGTACAGCTTGAGCTGAATTGAATAGAAAATCTTAGAATTGAATGGGTGTCTCTTCAATTCAATAGGGTTGGAATCTCCAGCTCCAAACTCAACCAGCTCCACCTAGATAATAGAATGAAGGTGTTTGTCCTGAGGCCAGAGGCCAGAATTCAAGGAGACTTTCTCCTTCAAGGAGCTTTAGAGAATTTTGGGGCTCCCTTCTCAACATGAGATGATATCTGTAAAGTACTTAATAAAATTAAATTAATTATGTGCCTGGCACACAGTAGGCACCTAATTAATACTTGTTTCTTTTCCCTTCCCCCAGTCTGTTGCAAGTAGCCATCTAGAGAGAGAACCGTGTACAAACAAACCCCTCTGTTTCTCTCTCTGACAGGCTTCTGAATATGCAGATTGTTTCTCCCCAAATCCTTTCAGTTCCATCTCTGCCAAGTGAAAATCTCTGAGGATTTCCTGGGCCTCTGACCTGCTGTCTCTGAGCCAACTGCATCCATTCCAACAAGTGTTTTTAAAATTTAAATTTTTATTGATATCTTTTGTCTTCAGACTACCTTTATTTCCCAAGATAACAGTCACCCCTCCCCCAATCCTTTGTAATTAATAAACAAACAAACAAATAAATAAATAAAATGAAAAAAGGTAGTTCATCAAAATCTTCCAGTACACCAACTGAGCCTGCCAGGGTAAATACTGATCCATGCTTGTAAGGCTTCCATCTCTGCAAAGGAGGGAAGGAGATACTTTACAACACCCCCTCCCCACATATACCTCCCACCTCCCACCTCCCACTCAAATCTCTTCTCTGGGTCTAAGCTTGATTATTCTAATTGCAGAATATTCTGTTCCATTCTCTTTTATTGTCATTTTTTTCCATTTCTATTCCAATAAGCATTTATGAAGCGCCTACTATGACTAAAGCACTGTGCTAGGCACTGGGAAGACAGAAAAAATGAGAGCAAGCCCTTTGGCCCTCTCTTAGGGAGGAGGCACTCTCCTTTAAAAGAAATGAGCCTGTTGGTTTTGAAAGTACACTAACTCAAACTGGGTTAGCAAAGTTCATTCCTTCAAGCTGGGGCTTGGGGAACTCCTTAGGGGACCTACTCTAATGAATAGATAAGAGGGCCTTGTGACCCGAATCTCAATTGCTTGGATGCAAATGATGCTTCAGAAGAGCTCTAGGAAAAGTATATTCTGGAGTGGCTGCAATATTCTCCTTTCAATCTTTCTCACAATCTTAATGTTAATTTGCTCAAGGAAGGAGGGATTTGCTAAGCAAAGGCAAACGTGCCCCAATCCAATGATCCAACTGCTTACATTCTTTGGGTTGGTTTTTACAGGATGGAGTCTGCTCTCAAGCTCACTTCAGTCTGATATAGCTGTTCTGGCATCCTGGATGAAGGTAAGAAACTGGAAGGCCCGGACTAGGGTACTATTATTTTTTCTTTGAATATAGCACCTAGTATAGGGGTTGATATATAATAAAGCCAGCAAGTCAACAAGCATTTACAAAGCCCCTACTATGTGCCAGGCACTGGGCTAAAAGACAAAGCCAAGTGAGAAATCAAGCAACTTACTCAGTGTCACACAGCAGAGATGGATAAATAGGTAGACAGGTAGATGAAGAGAGAGAGAGAGAGAGAGAGAGAGAGAGAGAGAGAGAGAGAGAGAGAGAGAGAGAGAGAGAGAGACAGAGAGACAGAGAGAGAAAAGAGAGGAGAGGAGAGGAGAGGAAAGGAAGAGAGAGAGAGAGAGAGAGAGAAAGAGAGAGAGAGAGAGAGAGAGAGAGAGAGAGAGAGAGAGAGAGAGAGAGAGAGAGAGAGAGACAGAGAGAGAGAGTAGTTGTTTGTTCTCAACATCAGGAATGTGATGCCATGATATGTGAGTGACTTGGATTTAAGTGAAGAAGGGCTGTGCAGGGCAGTGAGGCCTGCCTCACTTTCCTCTCCAGAGCCATCTGGGTCCCATGACCAAATATCAATCAGCACAGCTAGAGATGGCCCTGGATACAATGGGAGACCTTGACCTTTAAGCTTAGGTCTTTAATAGATTTCAGCCTAACTGAAATAACTCCCAATAAGTGACTGAGGCTAGGTAAGAAATGAGGCAGAGAATGGTCTCTTTTGTCTAGTCAAAAAAACCTCCCCAAAATTTAAATAAATAAATAAATCTGGGAGGGGAAGACACTCAGATTTCTATGTCAAAACCAGAAACGATTGATATTTATATTCACTCTGAGTGAATCAGGACCCAAAAAATGACCAACTTTAGCTTTAATAGATAGGTAAATGGATGGGTAGAAAGATAGATAAGTATATAGACCAATGGGTAGATAGGTTTATCAATAAGGAGATGGATAGATAGATAGAGCTATGATAGGTAAGTAGAGAGATGGATAAGTGGGTAAGTAGATGGATGAATAGAGAGATAGGTTTATAAATAAGTGGCTACATACCCTTTGACCCAGCAGCGCTACTACTGGGATTATATCCCAAAGAAATACTAAAGAGCGGAAAGAGACATATATGTGCCAAAATGTTTGTGGCAGCTCTTTTTGTTGTAGCTAGAAACTGGAAGATGAATGGATGTCCATCAGTTGGAGAATGGTTGGGTAAATTGTGGTATATGAAAGTTATGGAATATTATTGCTCGGTAAGAAATGACCAGCAGGAGGAATATAGAGAGGCCTGGAGAGACTTAAATCAACTGATGCTGAGTGAAACGAGCAGAACCAGAAGATCACTGTACACTTCAACAACAATACTGTATGGGGATGTATTCTGATGGAGGTGGAAATCTTCAACATAAAGAAGATCCAACTCACTTCCAGTTGATCAATGATGGACAGAGGTAGATACACCCAGAGAAGAAACACTGGGAGGGGAATGTAAATTGTTAGCACTAATATCTGTCTGCCCAGGTTGCATGTACCTTCGGATTCTAATGTTTATTGTGCAACAAGAAAATGATATTCACACACATGTATTGTACCTAGACTATATTGTAACACATGTAAAATGTATGGTATTGCCTGTCGTCGGGGGGAGGGAATAGAGGGAGGGGGGGTAATTTGGAAAAATGAATACAAGGGATAATATTATAAAAAAAAATATATATATATATAATTTAAAAAAAAAATAATGAGGCAGATGAAAGTTATATATCTGTAACTTAGCAACCAGGACAAAGCTAATGAACATTAGGTTAGAGACTGTATCCTTTATAAATAAAGCCCAAACTGCATCTCGGTAAAAAAAAAAAAATAAATAAATAAATAAATAAATAAATAAATAAATAAATAAATAAATAAATAAATAAGTGGCTACATAGATAGATGGATGGATAGATAGATAGGTAAATGGGTGGATACATGGATAGATAGACAGCTTTATAGATAAATAACTAGATAGGTAAGTAAATGGCTAGATAGACGATTGGTAGATGGATAGATGGATGGATCAATAGATGGATAGATTGGAATAGTGAGAAAGAATTTATTAAGCACTTATCCTATGCCAGGCACCATGGTAAAGTGTGGAGTCACAAATAAAAGCATACCGGACAGTCCTTGTTCTTAAAGAGCTCATATTCTAATGGAAGAAGACCCAAAGAGAAGCTGAAGGGGGAAGGATGGCAAAGGAAGGAGGGGCTTACCTGCACACAGACTGCAGTAGGGTTTGAGATGGCTGAGGATTGTCGAAGAACTGGAGTGAGAACAAGAGCTGGAACTGAGGCAGATGAGACCAATGCTGACCTATCAGAGACCAGGGACAATCCAGGGTTGGAGGTCAGTTTTCCTTTGGGAGGGAATGGAGCTGATGTGGGATGAAGATAACATGGCTTGATTGTTCAAACCTGCTCTTCTGCTTCCTACTTTTATGACCTTCTCTGCACCCAGAAGGGACTCAGGAAGTACAGGCATCCCTCCTAAGATCACGTTACTAAACATCTGGAGACCAGGGGATAGCCCATATTTTCCAGACCAGTTCTAATCTCAAGAAAGCCAGGGCCAATGCTGGACTTCCTACCCTTAAGTCCGGTGCCATGATGGGTCCTGAACACAAAGGGTCTGAGAGTTTGGAGATGGGAGAGACCTCAGAGTCCATCAACTCCTTCCTTTTTAGAGAGGCTCCATTCCTCCAGGGCAGCATATCCAGAATGAAATAGTCCCTGATCTATTATATTATAGGAGCTTCCTTTCATGGTGGAGAGGGAGAGAGAAAATATGAACCCACAGTACCTGAGATTTAAAGTTGTAATAGACTTTGGAGGCAGGTTTTAAACATCAGAGGTGTCCCTGTCCCACATTTTTTCTTTCTGGTACCTTATTTTATGGGTCAGTCTGGGCTTCATCCAGTGACCAGAGCTTGGGTGGGTGGGGGAGGGTGATTCTGAGTTCTGAGTACAGTCCTCAGGAGCAGCAGAGCCCAGATCACCGGTCCCCCTCCCGTCCAGCTTTTGCCCAGCTCTCACCAGCCTTCATAAATAAATCGCCTTGGTAAAAATTCCAGGGCCTAGAGAACAAAAGCTACTTTGGAAGCCAGAGCTTGTCCGCACCCCAGCTTCTCTCCTTTCCTTCTTGGTAGCGAGAGCTCCCCTAAAGCAGCTGGTTTTGGGGGGGTGAGGTTAAGGGAATTTTCCTGATTCATTGCTTAATCACCAACGACTTTAAGGCCTTTCAAGAAAGGCTAGGAAGAAATGGGCCCTTCCCAGCACAGTGTGTGTGTGTGTGTGTGTGTGTGTGTGTGTGTGTGTGTGTATTGTATAAATATGTATGTTTTTATTAGGTGTGTATGCGTGTGTTTTGTGTATGTTGGTGTATATGAGTATGTGTGTTTGTATGTATTTGTCTTTGTGTATATATGTGTGTTTGTGTATAGTCTTTCTTCCTCCCAGAGCCAAGAACCACTTCTGGTAACAAAGGAGTAGCTATGTGCGCTGGAGAAAGGGCTGGGTTTGCAGTCAGAGGACTTGGGTTCAAATACTGTCTCTGCCACTTCCTATTTGTGACCTCGGACAAGTTACCTAACCTGTCTCGGATCTCAAGTTCCTCATCTGTACAATGAGGAGAGGTTGGATGAGAGGGCCCGCAAGGCCTTTCCAACTCTCAGTCTATCATCCTATGATCTTATAAAGGGAGGGAGAGACAGAGACACACACAGAGACATACACAGAAAGAGAAACAGAGACAGAGATATAGAGAGACAAAGACAGAGATAGAGACAGACAAGAAGAGAGAGTAGAGAATAAGGAGGAGAAGGAGAAAAGAGACAGGGAAAGGGAGAGAGAAAAGGAGGGAGAGACATAGGGAGAAACAGAGAGAGAGAGAGAAGGAGACAGAGAGGGAGAAAGGAGAGACAGACGGGGAGAGAGAGAGAGAGACAGAGAGACAGAGAGAGATAGACACAGAGAGAGAGAGAGAGAGAGAGAGAGAGAGAGAGAGAGAAAGAGACAGAGAGAGATAGACAGAGAGAGAGAGGAGAGAGAGACAGAGAGAGACAGACAGAGAGAGAGAGGAGAGACAGAGAGAGACAGAGAGACAAAGACAGAGACAGAGAGAGGGAAGGAGGGAAAGAAATCAGTTTAATAAAACCAACATCACTAGTGTCTGAATGTATATGCGGTATTTTACACCCATAGTCCCCCACCTCTTCAAAGAGAAAAAGGAAGCACATTTTTTCAACTCTTTTCTGTTCTGGGTGGTTATGATTATCTGAGTTCCTGAAGAAATGGAGGCTCTGTGACTCACCCAAGATCAAACAGACTGTAATTGATAAAAAGACAGCATTTGAATCCAGGTCCAGCGATTCCAAGGGCAGGCTCCCTGGGATAGGGAGGGCCTATCTTTTGCCTCCTTTTGAATCCTTAGTACTTCTTCATATGGTGCACATTGTATGTCCCGATTTCCCAGTTAACCCTTCTTCTACTCTGGCGGCTCTCTGAGCCTTCCCATTAGTCAGTTTTCTTTAAAATGAAACAGCAGTGAAATTTGTCAGTGCAGAAGAAAATCTCTGGCTCTGGAAGAAAATTTAAATGATCAATTTGCTCCATTTCCTCATTTGATATTTGAGAAAACTGGAGAAGTAGAGATTTGCCCAAAGTTTTAGAATTTGAACCTGGGGCCTCAGATGCCATGAAGAGAATGTAATTTCTCTAGCTGTTGGTGCTTTGATGCTTGGGTCCCCCTGGCCTCCCCTCCTCTCCCAACCCCTTTGGTGTGAGTGGGGAGCACCGTGGGCAGAGGGGTTGATGCCGACTGGCTCCCCACACCCATCCCTCAGCCCTGGCTGTCTGCCAAGGCTAGATTGGGCTTTCTTCCCAGGCTAATCTCTGATAAAATATGGGAAGACCAGGATCATCCCTCTTGACATGAAAATGATGCTATCTCCTGTGATGTACGACTTGGGGCCAGATAATGTCTTCAGGCTAGAGGCCTGTTTTCCCTATGTCAAATTTGGCAATCCATTCCAATGGGAGATCAAACTGCCTGGCCCTCATCTAGTCCAGATGACTAATTGAAGCAGGAACTGGTCAAATCCAGCCTTTGTTCGGTCATTGTGGACACCGGGCTCAACAGGAATTGAAGAGCAAGGCTCGGAACCTCTCACTCTTTGCCCTGCCCTAGAGCTGTGGGAAGGAATCATATCTAGGGCTGAGTCAGCTGAGTGAAGGGGGGAGTCTGGTGGGTACAGCAGGGGCAACACTGGTGAAGGGGATGGTCAGCTGGAGGCCGGGAGCCTTTAAAGAGTCCAGCTGGGGCAGCTAAGGGGCGCAGTGGATAGAGCACCAGGCCTGAATTCAGGAGGACCCGAGTTCAAATCTGGTCTCAGACACTTAACACTTCCTAGCTGTGTGACCCTGGGCAAGTCACTTAACCAGCCTCAAAAAAAAAAAAAAAAAGAGTCCAGCTGCCACCAAAATGAGGGTTTGAGGATTACCATATAGATGAGACTCTGAGGATCTGAGCTTGTGGAAAAAAATGAGTCCCATGCCCAGTGTAAGCACCCTTGGACCAATCTTATTCACCTCATGCTAGTTTTCTTACTTCTGTCTTCCATTTTTTTCCATCTCTCACTCTGAACTTGAGGCTGGGGTTTGGAGACTGGAATGGAACTCTAGTTAATAAGCAGATCCTGATTCTCTCTTTGGAAATTGTTCTGGAATCATGTGACAGTTCAGACAACTGCCTAAAGGACAGAGGCACTAATGGACATTTCTGGGAAGCTCCTTGGTGTCTTTCTCCTTGCTATGCTTTGGCTGAAATCAGACCCAGAAGTGCTTCTGTCCCTAGAGAAGGAGGATGGGACTTGGCAGGGGATCTTGGGCTAGGTGATGGATCTTAGTCTTGTGGGTACAGGACGAAGAGCTTGCCGTGACTTTGCTGCCGTGAACCCTTCTTCTTTTCTTCTGGGGCTAGCATGTGACCTCCCTGAGGACAGGCAGCTTTCTTTTGGGGATATTAAAGTAGGAGCTAAGTTGAGGTTTTCTCGCTCTGATGAAGCTTTGGGAGTGAAGCCTGAAGAACAGGAGTTAAAAATGATGCTTCCCACTACGCACCTCTCACATTGGCTAAGACGACAGGAAAAGATAATGATGAATGTTGGAGGGGATGTGGGAGAACTGGGACACTGATACATTGTTGGTGGAACTGTAAACAGATCCAATCATTCTGGAGAGCAATCAGGAACTATACTGAAAAAGTTATCAAAATGTGCATACCCTTTGATTCAGCAGTCCAGTAGAGCCTGGACTTACTGGGTCTGTATCCCAAGGGATCATAAAAAAGGGAAAGGACATGCCCTTTTTGTAGTGATAAGAAACTGGAAACTGAGGACAATAACAGCACCTCACACCCAAATTTATTGCTAGTATAAAATGAGGCAAGATTTGTAAAGTGCTTTGTAAATTTTAAAATGCTATATAAATACTTAAAGCTATTATTATTTCTTTCTTTTTATTTCCATCTCTTAACACAGTGCCTAGAACACAGTAGGTGCTTGATAAATACTTGTAGGCTGATTAATTAAAGTATTTGAGTTAGGACTCAAGGTCTCAGGTCTTTTCACTTCAAGATCAATGATCTTTCCTTTATAACCCATTGAATGGCATGGTGGTGAAAAGAGAGAAGGATGGGAAGATCTGAATTCAAAACTTGCCTCTGACCATGAGCATGCTACTTAATGTGAGTCTGAGTTTCTGCATCTATAAAATGGGAATAATAATGGCATCCTCATCTCTGCTTCGGTAGCTTTTCATAACTTCCTGTTATTCCACCTTTCCCTAAGCCTTAACCCTCCTAAACTTATTCTTCGCCCTCATTGGGAATTCCAATCTCTTACTCCTTAGTAATTTCTCAGATCATTACCCCTGGTCTGCCTTCATTTTTCTCCAGGGGTGAGCTGGTTTATGTTTAACAACCTGCTCTTTGAAAAGCTGGAGACGCTTTTAACTGGAATCTGCCTTCCTCACATTTTCTCCATCAATTTCTTACATCTAGATGATCAAGGAAGCCATAAATCAAGCCCAGATTTAAAGCCTTACAGATTTCTGAGGTATAAAGGCTCACAGTGAAAATTTAACAATTGGCTCTGGCAAGGCTGACTCTATAGTTACCCAAATCAGCTCTTGATGTCCTCTGCTTTCAAACCCCTCCCCTTGGTACTGTAGCAGCTCACTCCTCACCAAACCCAAGCCCAGAATTACACTTGCCTTCTGCCTCCTCCCCTCCCACTCATGGGCTGCTGAACGGGACTGGAGCAAGTCTCACAACTATTGCATTATACATTCATGTTATTCATTTTCTTTTTTAAAATAGCATTTTCTTTTCCCAAATACATGCAAAGATAGTAGTCTTCAACATTCACCTTTGCAAAACCTTCTGTTCCAAAATTTTCTCTCTCTCTCCCTCCCTCCCCTCCCCAAGAGAGCAAGCAATCTGAGATAGATTAAACATGTGCAATTCTTCTAAAGATATTTCCATATTCATCATGCTGAGCAAGAAAAATCAGATCAAAAGGGGGAAAAAACATGAGGAAGAAAAAAGGCAAACAAACACCAGGATCAACAGCAAAGGGTGAAAATCCTTTGCTTTGATCCACTTTCAAGCTCCACAGTTCTCTCTCTGGCTGCCGATGGCACTTTCCCTCCCAAGTCTATTGGAATTGCCTTGAATCACCTCTTATTGTGAAGAGCCAAGTCCATCACAGTTGATCATTCACTTAATCTTGTTGTTACTGTGCACACAGAGCTCCTGATTCTGCTCATTTCCCTCAGCATCAGTTCCTGTCAGTCTCTCCAGGCATCTCTGAAATCCTCCTGTTGGTCATTTCTTACAGAACAATAATAGTCCAAAACATTCATGTCCCATAACTGGTTCAACCATTCTCCAACTGCTGGGCATCCACTCAGTTTCCAGCTCCTCACCACTACAAAGAAGGCTGCTACAAATATTTTTCCCTGTGTTATGCACTCTCAACTCAGCTTTAACTATAGGTGAGCCTCTTAATTTCTTTCTAAGAGATTCCTTATCCCACATTCTATAGAAGCTATTCTAAACTTTCTTTCCCCCCCCCCCCAAAAAGGAAAGGGGAATAAACATTTATACAGCTCCTACTTTGTGCCAGACATGGTATTAAATACTTTAAAAAATATTATCTCAGTTGATCCTCATGACAACCCTGGGAGGTAAGTGCCATCATTTTTTCCATTTTATAGTTGAGGAAACTGAGGCAAAGATTAAGTGACTTGCCCAGAGTCACACAGCTAGTAAGTGTCTTGAGGCTGGATTTTAACTCAGACCTTCCTGGCTCCAGGTCCAATGTTTGCCACTTAGCTGCCCATTCCTCCCTCCTGCGATATACAGAAAGGTAATAAGATCCTAGGTTTAGGGCAGTCACCGACTTTGGAGGTCATCAAGTCCAGCTCTCTCATTTTACAGATTAGAAAACTGAGGTCCAGAAACTGAATGACTCATCCAAAGTCTCAAGGTGAGTAAGTGGTCACCGCCTCTTCTAGGATGTCTTTCCTGGTCTCCCCCTTCCTGTTACTTGTCTTATAAATACATAGTTCCTAGTTTCTTATAGTGTTCAAAAGACTTATCTGTTTGCTTGTTGTAGCCTATTAGCTGATTGTAAAGTCAGTCAATGAGCATTAAAGTGCTTCCTATGTGCCAGCCACAAACTAGGGAAGTTTATAATCGAATGGGGGAGAGAGGATAGAAACAACTGTGTGCGAATAAGTAAATGTACAAGGCGAGAAGGAAAAAAATCCAAGAGGGATCAGGAAAGACCACTCAGAAGCCTCACTTCAGGTCTGAGCACCCCCAAGGCAATTCTCAAAGCCCCTAAATTATACACAGGCTGCCAACCTGCATCTGTGGAGGGAGAATCCATACCGGGAGTTCCCTAATCCTGGCTCATAAAGGGTGCTCAATAAATGCTTGTTTCCTATACCAATGAAGCCACAGATCCAGGGGAGAAGTGCTTTGCATATAGTGAGCACTTGATAAATCTTTGCTGGATGGACTCTCCTGGGTCGCAGCTGTCCTGCTTGCTCAGCTCTGAAAGGCTACAGCATCCAGAAGGAACCCCAGGTTCTCAGGGCTGCTGGACACATTTTCCCTCATTAAGGGACATCTTTGCCCCCGAAGCCCGATTTTGTTTGGTGCCGGGGACCTCTGTGATGAGCAAGGCTGGCTTTGCATGTCAGCCTCCTGTGTGTTTAATGAGAATCACTCCAACACAAAGAAGGGCCTTGTAAAGAATTAATCCTCCAATGCAGCCAGGAACTAGCTTTGCCAGCTGAGTCCTGGCCCTACTCCCGCAGGGAGAACATTGTCCCTTTGCCAGGGCTTGAGCCTCACTGCTCCCTGGGGGGTTGGAATGGGGGGGAGTGCCTCATCTGGGTATTTTGGTTTTTCTGTAATTTCCCCAAGCTCCCCGGATCATATGGAGAATCCCTTCTCCTGATGTAAGCCAGACCCAGATCCAGCCATTACAGACCAGCTGGGCTTCAAGTGCTTTTTATTAGTGATAAGTCAGTCGGAGGTAGAAGGAATCTAGGCAGGGTGGACTTGGGGAGGTGGACCCTTCTTAGGCTGTTTTTGATTCATTTAAACAAATATTTTATTTTTTTTCAATTGCATGGAAAACAATTTTAACATTCACTTAAAATTTTTTGAATTCCAAATTCTCTCTCCTTTCTATTCCTCTCCTTCCCTAAGACAGCAAGCAATTTAATACATGTGTAGTCATGCAAAACCTATTTCCACACAAGTCATGTTATGAAAGAAAACATAACCCCCCTCCCACCTCCCCCCCCGTCAAAAGAAATCCACAAAAAATAAAGTCAAAAGTAGTCTTTGATCTGCGTTCAGACTCCATCAGTTCTTCCTCTGGAGTGATACCATATTTTTCATATTAAGCCCCTTGGTACTGTTTTGGATCTTTCTATTACTGAATATAAATTAATTTACTTTTACTTATAGTAATTACTGAAAATAGGTTCATAATCATCATCCAATATTGTTATTACTCTGTACAGTCTCCTCTTGGTACTGTTCCCTTTACATCATTTCATGTAAGTCTTTCCAGGTTTTTCTTGAAAGCTTCCTGTTTGTTATTTCTTATAGCATAAGAGTATTCTGTTATAAACATATATCATAACTTGTTCAACCATCCCCCAATTTCCAATTCTTTGACACCACAAAAAGAACTGCTATAATTTTTTTTGTACGTATCAGTCCTTTTCCATTAAAAAAAAATCTTTTTGGTATACAATGCTGAGTCAAAGGATATGAATAATCTTATAGCCCTTTGAGAATAGTTCCAAATTGGTATAGAAGGGTTAGGTCAATTCACAACTCCACCAACAATGCATTAGTGTTTCAATTTTTCCACTTCCCCTCCAATATTTTTCATTTTCATTTTCTGTCATGTTAGTCAATCTGACAGGTATAAAGTGTTACCTCAAAGATCTTTTAATTTGCATTTCTGTAGTCAATAGTGATTTAGAGCATTTTTATGTGAGTACAAATATTTTTAATTTCTTCTTCTGAAAACTGCCTGTTCATATACTCTATTTATCAGTTGGGGAATGACTTGTATTCTTTTCAATGTAACTCAGTTCTCTATATATTTGAGAAATGAAGCCTTTATCAGAGAAACTTGCTATAACTCCTCCCCCCAGTTTTCTGTTTTTCTTCTCATATTGGCTGCATTGATTTCATTTGTACAAAACGTTTTTAATTTGATGAAATAAAAACCATCCATTTTACATCCCATAATGCTCTCTATCTCTTGTTGAGTCACAAATTCTTTCCTTATCCATAGATCTCACAGGTAAACTATTCCAAGCTCACCTAATTTGCTTACGGTATCATCCTTATGTCTAACTCATGTACTCATTTTGACCTTATCTAGGTATATAGTGTGAGATGTTGATTTATACATAGTCTCTGTCAAATTGCTCTCCAGTTTTCCCAGCAGATTTTGTCAGATGGTCAGTTCTTACCTTAAAAGCTTGGATCTTGGGGTTTATCAAACACTAGATTATTACTGTGTATTGTATCCCTATCTATTTCACCAATTTACCATTTTATTTCTAAGCTAGTACCAGATTGTTTTGATGATTACGGCTTTGTACTACAGTTTGAGATCTGGTATTGCTAGGCTATCTTTCTTCACATTAAAAAAAAATTGATTCTCTTGATGTTCTTGACCTTTTGTTCTTTCAGACGAATTTTGTTATTATTTTTTCTCTCCTGGCTCATTTTTATCTCCCTTTACCTCACAACTAACTGTTATGCCAGTCTGATTCTCCTCTCAAAACACTCCAAGGTTAGAACGATTGTGGCCGCTCTCTCTCCATTCCCGATCCCTCAGTTCCAATAAACCACGGCTTTCTCTTAGATATTCTAACCTTCTTGCCTGAAGGATACTTGTTATATCAAATATCCTGGCAGTCTCTAATCCAGGAATGCTTAACCTTGTTTTCTTCCCGGATCCCTCTGACTGCCTGTTAAAGTCTCAAGGTGCAGTCTCAAGATCATGTTTGTAGATGCCCAAAATAAAGAAAAGCGATTCTGGCCACATACAGCTAAACGTTTAACAAGCAAGTTCAGAACTTTGATTTATGTAGAGTACAATCTAGAGCCTGTTCTGGAAAGGGAAAAAACCCCAACCAAACAAAAGAAAACAAAAATCCTTAGAGCTAACTAAGGGGCTTCCAGGGGAAAAGAGATCACAGAATTATGGATTTAGAGGTTGAGGTTGTTGGGTCCAACCCCTCGTTTCATATATGATAAAACTGAGATCCAGGTTCAGGCAGTTGCCAAAGATCCCAGAAGTAGCAATTGTCAGAGGGAGGATTTGAACCCAGTCCCTGTGACTCTATATTATATTCCCGTTCTTTGGCAGCCTCCAGGCCAGGCAGGATGGGCCTTGCCACGTTGCCATTTCTTCTCAGGCATGAGTCAAGCTAGAGTTCAGCCTCCTGTCCCACGCCTCCTCCTCCTGAACTAAAGGCTTAAACTCTCTTCCGGGACTTGATCTCCTGGCTCTTCGTTCTAGGATGTGACTTCACCCTCCAGAATGGTCTTAATCCTTTCAACACGGTCCAGCTCCGACAGCCCATCCTGCTCTGGCTGACCCTAGAGAGGCTGCAGCCAAATGGGGCACAACCTCTTCCTATTTCTTCCTGACCAATTCCTGGATCTTCTGCTTAAAGGCCAGGAATTCTAATACCTGGAGGAATGGGCCAGGGGACACAAAGTTCTAGGGAGGGCTGAATTTTAGTGCAGGAAAATCCGCCCTCTAATAGGTTCTCTGTGTGATTCCTGGCAAGTCACTTTACCAGAACAAATCCTTTGACCTCTATTTCTTCTGAACTGTAAAATGAGAGTTTTGGACTCTGACCCTCAAGGTTCCTCCCCTCTCTAAATCTATGCTGGGTCACTGATTTGTGATAGTTAGAGACATCAGGAAGGACCCTCGTGAGAGGGGATTTCAGCATGAATGTCTCCTCTAGGGAAGGCTGGATCAGGAGTCAGGACAGAAAGATCTCCCCCAGGTAAGAAGGCCTGATATCTCCCCTCTGTGGGACTGAACCAAAGTGGCCAAAGGAAAGGGATCTGCGGGGTCCCCTGATTTATCCAAGGACACACAGACCTGTGATTCTTAATTTAGCATTTGTACCAAATTTGTGTTTAGCATTGTATAGTGCTATTGTACTGAAAGAAGAGCAGAAGAAAGGAATATGAGTGTGTCCCCCCAAATGTCAGAGCTGCAGGGGACACACTTGGTCCCTTCTCTAGTTAAGGTTTCCCCTTGGCCCATAGGCCAGGGAGCCTGTCCCTACTGATGTGTCAGTAGCCACAGGGCCCTGACAGGGCTGTAGTTCCACAGATAGTGTTGCCTGCCAGATACCAATCTGCTAATCTGTGATAACAGCGTTTCCGAGACAAATGGTGGGGTACTCTTCCGTTTCCACCTCTCAACCATAAAATTCAATATTGAGGGACATAATAAAATTAGCATATCAGTGACTGGAAGAACCAGATCTCTGTCTTTCCTACAAAGTTATTTTCTTGCTCCTGGTTCTTTGCTAAATCCTTTTGGCACTTAGCCCCCTTCAATTGCTGTTACAGTTAGAATAAACTTTGCCCCTTGACTTGGAGATGGGTTCAAGCCTGCAAATTCTTTTGGGACCCCAACCTCTTGTGGTTTCCTTTTGAACCTCAATACTACTATCTGTTCCTCCTCAGCTAACACTGCCAGGCTGGCAGGCCTCCCTTGGGGCCTCCCTCCCCTCCCACCTTCCACTGGGAGGAAAGGCACTAGAAAGAAACTTTTCTTTAGATGGTTTCCTCCTTTAAGGCAGAAAAAAAAGTAAATGAATCAGAAAGGGCCTCACGCTTCCTGCTGAAAGCTCGCAGGTGAGGGGGATGAAACATTCTCCAGAGTTGTTCTATTCCCAGTCAGCTTGTTTTCTCAGCTGAGAGAAGCCCCGTGCGAATGCCCCCTCCTTGCGTCAGTTTTTCTTTAAGCTTTGATTCAGAGAGAAAACTTCTGGTTTGTGGGTTTTGGCATCGAGAGAAAGAGAAAGGGGCAGGTCGGAGGGACTCACTCCTGGCCTCTAATGTCAGCACCAGGGTCTCCAAGGACCTGAGCCTGGGAATAGCGGGCTGAACGTTGTTCCCCGTGCCATAAACAGTTGTGGGAAGGCCCGGAGGTGGGGTGGAGGAGGAGGGATGGATGCTGCTTCAGGGATGAAGCTTGCCTTCTGGGACTGGACATATGCCTTTGGATGTGGTTCCCTGAGGCAAAGTCCTCTTCGTCCCACCCTAGTTTTGACTTGAAGAGAATCTTCCTGAAACCTTCCTGGAAACTTCAGGGAAGAGGGGAAATAAAAATAAATTCGAGAAATTGAGCCCACTCAGATCTGATCTCGAGGCCCAGGGAGCCAGAGGGAAATCTGGCCTGGTGGTTAATAAGGGGAGTCTGAAGGGTCCTCAGAGCCTTCCCTTTGAGGCCCCATGCTAACCCTCAACTCTTTAGGTATTTCGCTTATCCCAAAGACTGTCCTCGATGAGTTCCCGGAGGAACTCATACTAGGAGAGAAGGGTTGTATAAATTAAGGAGGTGAGGTCTTTCATTAGGACACATGGGCAGGTCATGAAGGACTTTGAATGAAAACAGCATTTTGTTTTTGATCTGGGGGGTGATAGGGAGCCACTGGGGTTTATTGAGTAGGGAGGGGAGTGATCATGCTTTAGAGAGTTTACAGGTGATTCAAGGATGAACTGGGGTTGAACATATTCTAACCTATGTGTGTGATGTTGCTGAAATCATCCTAGTCCTCGGTTTCCTTATTTGTAAAATGTGTGTGTGTGGTGGAGCTAGATGGACTCTGAAACCCTTTCCCACTATAGCTCCTCTGTATAATTATAAAATATATATAAATGCATTTATTTTATTTATATTATATTTATTATATAATATATTATATATTTATTTATATTATATTATATAAAAATAAAATAAATATAAATAAATAATATAATGTAATTTCAAAAGGAAGAGAATGTTAATACTTTGGGAAACCAGGAAAAAAGCTTATTGGTCTCAGTTTTCTTGTCTGTAAAATGTGTGTGTGTGGTAGAGCTAGATGGATTTGGAAGTCCTTTCCCACTCTAGTTCCTATGTATAATTATAGAATATATATAAATAATATAATTTAATTTAAAAAGGAAGAGAATGTTAATAATTGTAGAAATCAGGAAAGCAACTTATTGGGCCCCAGTTTCCTTATCTGTAAAATTGTGTGTGTGTGTGGTGGAACTAGATGGATTCTGAAGTCTTTTCCCACTCTAGCTCCTATGTATAATTATAAAATATATACAAATAACATGTTATTTCAAAAGGGAGAGAATGTTAATATCTGGGGAAACCAGGGAAGCAGCTTCCTTGTCTCTGAAATGAAGGGGCTTTCTAAGGTCATTTCTAGCTCTGTGATGGCCAGGAACTGGGTTGAGTGTAGGGAAAGGAGGTCATGGAGTTGTTTTTCCTCTCCTTTTCTTTCCTCTTCCTCCAGCTCTCTGGGTCACTTGGAGCCCAGGGGTCACTTGCCTTCCAAACTCCTTGGCTCTGTCCATTTTTACAGACACTCTGGGGAGGTTTTCGCATCCAGAACTGCCACAGCATCTCCTTGGTCATGCTCCTTCTGAAAACTGGTCCCAGTAATCTAAGTCTCCATCTCTGAGAACATTTAGTCAGCTTTAGAAGTTTTATGGGCACAGGGCCAAGCACTGGGGCTACAAAGAGAGGCAAAAAGGGATCTCCGCTGTCAAGGAGCTCACATCTGATGGGGAAGCCACATGGAAACAATTGTGTCCCTACTAGGTACATAGTATCAGTGGGAGGCAGCCTCAGAGGGTCCCGTATCAGTTGAGAGAATGAGGGAAAAGGTAAGCCTCTTGGAGGGCATTTTCCATCTGTCTTGAAGTAGAGTGGAGATGGGGAAGCTAATTCCAAGCATGTTGGTCAACCCCTGAAAAGGCTCTGGGCCCAGCTGTGTCTTGTCTGAACAGCAGCCAGGAGGCCAGGCTCCTAGAATAGAAGAGGGAAGGGAGGTGTAAGAAGACCGGAAAGGGAGAAGGGGGCAGGTCATGAGTACAAAACAGTATTTTGGATTTGATCTTGGAGGCCATAGGGAACCACTGGAGTTTATTAGGTAGGAGAGTGACCATGCTTTAGGGCAGGGCTTCTTAAACTTCTCCCATGTGACCCCTCTTCTCCTGAGAAATTTTTGCTAGAAAGGATGCACGATGATCAACTATGAAAGACTTGGTTCTTCTCAGGAGTCCAATGATCCAAAGCAATCTCAATAGACTTTGGACAGAAAATGCCGTCTGCCTCCAGACAAAGAACTAAGGAGACTGAATGTAAATCAGCACATGCTGTGGTCCCTTCTTTTTTCTGTTTTTATTTAGTTTTTAATTTCTCCCATGGTTTTTCCCTTTTGATCTGGTTTTTCTCTCCCAAATGTGTATTATATAAATTATGTAAATGTGTATTAAAAATAAATAAATTTACTAGAAAAAAAGTTTTTGCTAGACCCCAGGCATATAGGTATATAAAATAGGTTTGCAGATCAAATATTTACTGATGGCAAATCATAAAGAAACTTATTTTAAAACAGTTCTTTGGTATAGATATAATTTTTATCATTTATTAAAGACAAAAGCAAATTTGCATAATAACGAGATGGATGTACTGATTTTTACAGAAAGGATTAAATCTTGGCTGAATATGTGATACTTTTAGTGTTGCCAAAGTTTTCGTGACACCCCTCCCCACCTGCACCCCTCCATTCAGTTACTTGATCTCATATGGGGTTGTGACCTAGAGTTTAAAAAGTTTTGCTTTAGGGAGATCATTTTGGCAGCTGATTTCAGGATGAACTGGAGTTGACTTGAGGCAGGCAGATCATTGAGCAGGGAGATGAGGGCTCCACCCAGGGTGGCGGCTATGGGAGTGATGAGAAAGGGATTTGTGGGAAAGCTGGTGAGAGGGCTGGGTTGCTCTCTGCCTCTGCCTCTTGCTCAGGGCTCAAGAACAAGGCCGGTCAGGATGCTTGGGAGACATAGTCCACAGCCACTGAAGGCAGGGGATTACCTGGTGGGGAGGGTCTGCTCCAGCTGAGCACAGGAACCTCTACAGAAAGATCTGGGATTGTATTTCTCAAAATAAAGGTCTGCACCTTCCCAGAGAGACCATGGGATTCTCAACTTGTAGGAGAGAAGGCTCATGGAATTCCTGATTGCCACCTGGCTCTGTCCAGTGCAGAAGCAGACCCGATGCCTTTGTGGATGAGAGGGGAAGATCTAGATTTAGTCAGAAGGCCTGGATTCAAATGTTCACCCCGACAGCATTTCTCCTCAACTGTAAAACATGGGGGTTGCCCTCCATGGCCTTTTCGGCCTTCTCTGGCTCCATGACCTTTCCTCCTCTGTCTAAAACCTCCCCTGCCTCAGCTCTCCAAAGTAGCTTCAAACTCCCTCTGGGCTGGGGCCCTTGGCCTTTCTTTCCTGTCTCTGCTGTAGAACTGGAGGTCAAAGCTCTCCTGAGGGCAGCAAAGCAGAGGGTCCATCCTCATTCCCAGAAAACAAGGCCCTAGGCTCAGTGATCCGAAGCTGGGAGGGTCCCAAAGCCCATCCAGTCCAAGCCCCTCATTTTACTACATGGGGAGGTGGTTTAGAGCCTCTGTCGGGACTACTCTCATGCCTTATCTCCTTCTTTCTCTGGAGCCTCATGAGTCATACAGCTGAAAGGGACCTATCTAACCCAACCTTCTCTTTTTACAGATAAGTAAACTGAGGGAGAGGGAAGGCAAGAGACTTATTCAATGGTGACCAATGACAGGCTGGGCACTGAACCCCCATCCTCCGCTCTAAGTCCAGGTTTTTTTTAGGGCACCAAATTGCCCCCAAGTAGGGGTTCTCTCTTCTTGCATCTCAGAGCCTGGTTTTTGTCCTTTTGTCTCGGATTCTCCCCCTTTCTGCTCATGCAAATGACATGAAGGAAGGACTGAGAGCACTTGGCAAAGTCAAGATTCCTAGAGGTCTCAACAAATTAGAACATTGGGCTGAATCAAGTAAGATGAAGCTTTATGGAAAAAAGCATAAAGTCTTCTATTGGGTTAAAAAACTCCAACAAAACAATGTCTTCAGAATAATGTGCAGGATCCACAGCTGCAAAGCAATTCATCTAAGAAAGAATTAGGGTTTTGTTTTGTTTGTTTTTGTAAGGCAACCGGGGTTAACGACTTGCCCAAGGTCACATAACTAGTAAGCATTAAGTATCTGAGTCTGGATTTGAACTTGGTCCTCCTGGGTCAGTGCTCTATTCATTGCACCATCTAGCTGGCCCCAAATTGGAGATTATAATCGATCATAAGACTGATGTGAGCTCCCAAATCAGTCACAAAAATCTGAGTTCGAATCCCACCCCATGCACTTACTAGATGTGTGATTTTGGGCAAGATATTTAATCTCTGCATCTCAGTTTCTTCATCTTTAAAATGAGGGATTTGGGCCTTTTCTACCTCTAAATCTATAATCAAATGATTTATGATCCTATAATCCTCTGAAGCTAATAAGATCTTTGCTGATCAATCATGTCTGACTTCATGACCACATTTGGGGTTCTCTTGGCACAGATACTGGAATGGTTGGCCATTAGCTTCTCCAGCTTATTTTACAAATGAGAAAACTGAGGCAAACAGGATGAAGTGATTTGTCGAGGGTCACACAGCTAGTCTGAGGCTGGAGTTGAACTTGGATAGAGGAGTCTTCCTGACTCCAGGCCTGGCATTCTATGGTGCCACCTGGCTATCCCAAAGAAGACCTGAGGCTGCAATAAATCCAAGACTAGAAGGAGGCAACAATACTTTAGTCTAATTCAATGTACAATGTGGACACCCCATTATCAAAGCTTCCTTCCTGTTCACAATTTGTAATCTATAAAATGGATCTCATCAGTTGCCATCTTACTATTAGACAGTTTTGGGGAAATTCACTTGATAAAGGGGTATATCTGGGTGCTTGTAGGGAAGAAATGTTTGTTTACTTGGGATACAAAGAAAGGAAAATAAAAACAGTTCCTTCTCTCAGTGTAATCACAGTCTAATGGGAAAGACTATGCAAACAACTATGTAAAAACTAAAATACATACCGGATAAATTAGGGATAATCTCAGGGGAAAGGCATTAATATTAGTGAGATCAGAAAAGGCTTCTTGGAGAAGGTAAAAGGAGGGAAAAGGATCAACTTGCAAAAAAATTTGTGGCAGCCCTTTGTGTAGTGGCAAGGAACTGGAAATTGAGCAGATGCCCCTCAGTTGGGGAATGGGTGAATAAGTTATGGGATGACTGTCATGGAATATTGTTTTTCTTTAAGAAATGATGGGGGCAGCTAGGTGGTGAAGTGGATAGAGTACCAACTTTGAAGTCAGAAGGACCTGAGTTCAAATCTGACCTCAGATACTTAACACTTCCTAGCTGTGTGACTGTGGGCAAGTCACTTAACCCCAATTGCCTCAGAAAAGAAAAGAAATGATAAACAGATTTCAGAAGAGCTTGGAAAGACTTACATGAATTGATACTGAGTAAAGTAAGCAGAATCAAAAGAACATTGTACATAGAAACAACAAAGTTGGGTGATGATCAATTATGGTGAACTTGGTTCTCCTCAATAATGCAGCGATTCAAGGCAGTTTCAATGGACTTGGGATAAAAAGTGCCATCGGAATCCAGAGAGAGAATATGCATCAAAGCATCATATTTTCATCTTTTTGTTGTTTGTTTGCTTGATTTTTTTGCTTTCTCATGTTTTTTTCCCCTTTTGATCTGATTTTTCTTGTACAACATAACAAATATGGAAATATTTTTAAAAGGATTGCACATATTTAACCTATGTTAGATTGCTTGCTCAGAGGTAAGGGAGAGAAGAAAAAATTTGAAACACAATGTTTTATAAAAATGAACTTCGAAAACTGTCTTTACATTTATTTGGAAAAATAAAATGCTTAAAAAAAAAAGAAATTTAATCCATCCTTCAAGACCTACCTGAAATGCCATTTCCTCCATAACAGTATGAATAAATGTTTAGTTATACAAGACAGAAAAGATAGTGGAAAACAGGAAGTGAGCTAGAAGGAATGGAGAGAGCAAGAGATTTTTTTTGAAGGTAGGGGAGACATGGAGAAATTTATAGAGGGTAAGGAAGCAGCCAATAAGGAGAGATTAAAGAGAAGTGGGATTGGGAATGGCAGAGGAGATAATTTTCTGGAGAAGATGGGATGGAGTGGTCATTTATACATGTAGCAGAATTTGCCTTGTCAAAGAGTGTGAGACAGTGGCAGAAGTGAGACGAAGAGAGGAGAAAAGGGAATTTTCTGGGAATTGTCTCTTTTTTTTCCCTCAGTAAAATATGAGGCAGGCTTCTTAGCTGAGAGGGCCTCTGGAGGGAGAGCTAAGGTGGGGTTTGAGGAGGGATGAAAAGATTCAGAAAAGATGCTGTGGTGAGTGGGATAGTAATGAATTGGGGAGGTCTGAAAGGCTGGCTTTTCATAGAGCTCAGTAAAGATTATATAACATAAAATCGTATTGAATTCAGTCTCCATGGTTTCATGATTTTCTCCAGCTTCATTCAGTAGCACCTGAGTAGGAGTTAAAATGGTACATGGTGGGAGCAATCTAAGGCTGGCATTTGGCAGGGCATGATTGGTGATAGGGGGCAAGGACTCGAGACAAGAAGGCCGTGGGAGGTTGAATTCATTCATCAGGGGTCAAGATGGCGAAGTTAAGAGAGTGTAGTTAGTGGAGGGGTGATAACCTGGGAGAGAACGGAGGGACTGAGGAATCGGAGGTTGTGGTAAGAATGAAAAATAGGGCGCAGAGTCGCAAGGCAGAGTGAAAGGTGGAATGATAACAAATTATGTTTTGACAAGGGGATTTCAGGGTTCATGATTATGGATGTGTGAAGACAAGATTAAAGGTATGGACGTCTCTGTGTAGCTGTGCTAGTGTGGAGGAAGAGGTCACGGGAGATGAATAAATTGAAGAATCAGAAGGTTAAGGTATTTGGGGGAGCATCAGCAGGTATGTTGAAGTTCCCTAGTGTGGGGGCGGGAAGGGGGAGGAAAGACTTCGAGCCCTGAACTGAAATCAATGATAGAGAAAGGAGCGTGTCTTGGAGGGTATAGGAGGATAGCTAGCAGAATCTTGATTGGGTGGGTCATAAATATGAATTGAATTAACTTAAAAAGAGAAATTACTGAGTGTCGGAAATAGAGGGAGAGCTTGAAAGTGGAAATGGGGAGCAAAGAATACTCAGACTCCTATACCTTAATCAATAAAATGGGGAAGGAGAATGCAATCAGTGATGGAAAGGGGACCAAGGAAGCTGTCATGGGGGGACCCCGGACTTGTGAATGAAAAGAGATGGAAGTAGGAAAGAAAAAAGCTTAAGATGAAATTCAGTGGATTATTTAGGGAGCAGGCATTCCAGAGAGCAGTGGTTAGCTTTAGAATGAGAGATTGGGGTTGGGATGAGGTCAGTGGAGATGGAAATAAGGGAGAGGGCAGTGGGAAAAGGAGAATGGGGTTTGAACAATGGCAGTGGTTCAGGATCACTGGAGGGGAGTGGATGTGACCAGGCTGAAGTATAAGCCATTGTATAATCATCATTCTATGGATGTATTTCTCTTCCCCCACCCATGGAACCTGTGACTCACCAATGAAGGGAACTCCAGTGACTGAAACTCCCTGTACCAGTTCAGATCAGCACTTTCCTTCCTAGAAGATGCAGTTCCAGCATCATCTCCTGTAGGGTCTTTTCTGATACTTCCCTGTACTACCAACATCTCCTCCAGCTATATTGTGTTTATTCTTGGTGTTTTTATCTCCAGAGATGAGCAAGCACAGTGCCTGGTACGCAGTAGGTGCTCAATAAATGCTTGATATTCTTAGAGATGACCCCATAGGGGGTCTTGTAATTAAATGTGGGGGTCATGAAATTATGCTTTGTTATCAGTAAATGTTTGATTTATATTTTATATACTTATGTAGCTGGGGTCAAGTAAAAATTTCTTGGGCAAAAAAAAGGTCATGAATAGAAAAAAGTTTAAGAAGCTCTGGTTTAGGCTGCGGTGGGAACTCTGATCTTTAATTGAGGGACCTCACTGAGATGTTTGACAGGGTAAAGTGAGAGGGGGTCAGGGCCCCCTTTCCCCTCCATCCCTCATGTGGCCCCACCTGTTAGGGTAGATGTTCAGCCAATTTTACCCCGGGCCCTGCTCCAACTTTCCCATGGCCAAGCCTGGCAGGAGCCAGATGCCCAGTGGCACCTCTGAACAGTAACATACAAATTCTAGTGGCTTTAGATGCCCAGAGTAAAACAGCATTTAAAAGGGGTTTTCACTTGAGCGAGCCCACCTGCTGTGGAGGCACGGATTTATGAGTTCATAGCACTTCATGAAGGTAAGTCATTATTTTTCAGAGTCAGTCAGAAACTCTACCCTTTGCTTTGAGGAGGAAGTGTTTTTCTAAATCCATTGGAATTCTGAGAAGCACACAGCAGCCCCCGGGGTTCTCCCCACTCTCCCGGGAAGGCCAGTGTGGATGATCCCAGGCTGGGCACGGTTCTTTGCCAACTTTCCAATTCCTGAATCAGGCTGCCGCTTACCCTCCCCACCATTCCTTTCTCCTGTTGGGTGAGAGATCCTGGTACCCTGGGGGCCAGCTGGGAAGGCTTGGACTGAACTATGCCGCTGAGCTGGGAAAACCTGACTCAGAACCTCAAGCAATGAGCTTTTGGCATTGTGATACCTCCTAATGTCAGAGCTGGCAGGGACTTGACTGCACAGAATGTCAAAGCTGGCCCGGGG
Source organism: Sminthopsis crassicaudata (assembly GCF_048593235.1). Taxonomy (NCBI): domain Eukaryota; kingdom Metazoa; phylum Chordata; class Mammalia; order Dasyuromorphia; family Dasyuridae; genus Sminthopsis; species Sminthopsis crassicaudata. The sequence continues at coordinate 45,139,834 of NC_133617.1, read as the reverse complement.
AAGATGGGGTTTCAGGGGCTAAGACACAGAATGTCATAGCTGAAAGGGACCTAGAATGTCAAGAGATGAGCTAGGGATTGTTAGTTCACAGAATGTTCCTGGGAGAGGGAAGGATGACTTCAAATATAGAGCAGAGAATGTTGAAGCTGGAAGAGTCCTAAGAATAAAAAACAGAAAATGTCAGGGCTGGGAGGGCCCTTAGAACCCAGGAGGTCAGAGCCGGGAGGGCCCTTAGATATCAGGATGTTAGAGCCTGGAGGGCCCTTAGAACCCAGGAAGTCAGAGCTGGGAGGGCCTTAGAACCCAGGATGTCAGAGCTGGGAGGGCCCTTAGAACCCAGGAAGTCAGAGCTGGGAGGGCCTTAGAACCCAGGATGTTAGAGCCAGGAGGGTCCTTAGAACCCAGGAAGTCAGAGCTGGGAGGGCCTTAGAACCCAGGATGTTAGAGCCAGGAGGGTCCTTAGAACCCAGGAAGTCAGAGCTGGGAGGGCCTTAGAACCCAGGATGTTAGAGCCAGGAGGGTCCTTAGAACCCAGGATGTTAAGAGCCAGGAGGGTCCTTAGAACCCAGGATGTTAGAGCCAGGAGGGTCCTTAGAACCTAGGAAGTCAGAGCTGGGAGAACATAGAATGTCAGGGCTGGGAGGGCCCTTAGAACCCGGGAGTCAGAGCTGGGAGGGCCCTTAGAACCCAGGAAGTCAGAGCTGGGAGGGCCTTAGAACCCAGGATGTTAGAGCCAGGAGGGTCCTTAGAACCCAGGAGGTCAGAGCTGGGAGGGCCTTAGAACCCAGGATGTTAGAGCCAGGAGGGTCCTTAGAACCCAGGATGTTAGAGCCAGGAGGGTCCTTAGAACCTAGGAAGTCAGAGCTGGGAGAACATAGAATGTCAGGGCTGGGACAGAACATAAAATGTTAGAACTAAGAGAAATGTTAGAAAGTACTTTTCTAGGATAAGCCCCCACCAATGTATTCCTCACTGATATCCAATTTATATCAATTAGCCAGTTAGAGTTACTTAGCTTTTAATAATAACTAGTATTTATATAATACCTAAATATTATATCATTTTATCTTCATAACAACCCTAAGAACTGGGTGCTATTATTATCACCACATTACATATAAGAAAACTGAGACTGAGTTTTCTGAGGGTTACAGAGCTATTAAGTGTCTGAGTCAGGATTTGAAATCAGGCCTTTCTCACTCCAGAGAATGCTCCAATGCTCTTCACCTTTGCTGATTTGCATTAGGGTAGTTATTAAGGAGATTACTAGGTGGCTCAGGGGACAGAGTACTAGGTTTGGAGTCCGGAAAACCTGAGTCCTAATTTGGCTTCAGACACCAGCTATATGGTCCTTCCAGTTGTTTGCCTGATCCACTGGAGAAAGAAGTGGCAAATCACTCCCGAAAACCCAAAATGGGTACCAAGAAAACCCAGATAAGATCACAGAGAGTCAGATATGGCTGAACAAAGTTATTAAGGTGGAACAGCAAGAACATTTGGTATAAAACTCTTCCCACCCCAGTTAAAAGCTGGGATGTGCTCCCCAAGAAGTACCTAGAGACCAGAGGAAATAGCTCTTATTATTAAGGAGCCCTTGGACTGAAAAAGTAACTCTTAGTTCTTGTTGAATGGGAGTCCTTTCTTACCTTTGGGAAGAAGCTCCACTCAGTAAGGAAGCTCTCTGGAGCACTTGAAGGGGCAGGATCCATACTGGACTGAGCTGTCATTCTCTCTGCCCCAAAGAGAATGTCTTTTCATCTACCAGCCAGATGTATGGCTCATTACGGTTTCAGGTTCTGCTGTGATGTTGCCAGTGGTGGAGAAGAGCAAGTGCAGTGCTCCCTTTAGGCATCCTGCCCATCACCCCCAGAGCTGGGCTCCGATCACTCAAAGCCCTCCCTTACCTCAGCTCTCAAAGCTGTGGCCAGCATGCAGCGTCCTTCTCTGATATCCATAGACCGATCCTTTCAAGCCATCCCAATACACCTTACACCTTTTCTATTTGATCAACCAAGTTGTTGCATCTCATTTATTTTTTGATTGATTGAAGGTTTCTGTAACAGTCAAAGAGGCGTTCTCATCCCCTGATAAAATGCATCAGGGCAAGGAAACACCTCTCTGACATTAAACATTTCTGTGCTAAGGAAGCTCTGAGGGTTAAAATAAAGGCAAGAACAATCTGGGCCTCGGAGGAACTCACACTTTAATGGGGTTTGTACAGGCAACTATGTACAAACAAGATCTGCACAAGGTATATCCGGGATAATCCAGTTGGAAGAAGAGGCTGGTATAAAGGAGGATCAGAAAAGTCTTGAAGAAGGTGGGATTGTAGTTGAGACTTGAAGGAATTTGGGGAAGCCAGGAGGTGGAAATGTCGGGGGAGAATTCCAGATGACCACAGTGGATAGCTGGAGAAAATGTCTGAACATGGGAGAGGAAGGGTCTTGTGTGAAGGCCAGCTAGGACCCAAGAGCACATGTTGGGGAGTAAAGTAAGTAAGAAGACTTGAAAGGGTTTTAAAAACTTAACAGGATTTTGTAACTGATCCTGGGACAGGGAGACTATGGAGGGCTTTGCATTTTTTGAGGGGTGACCTGTTCATATTCATCCTTTAGGGAGACCACGTTGACAGCTAGAACGGACTGGAGTGAGACAGATTTGAGGCAATGATGGATTGCATTAAGGTAGTAGCTGTGTGTATAGAGAAGGGGCCTTAGATGAGAAATAGAATGGTGCTCAGTTATGTCTAACTTTTCATGACCTCATTTAGAGTTTTGTTGGCAATGGTTTGTCATTTCCTTCTCCATTTCATTTTACAGATAAGGGACTTGCTCAGGGTCGCACAGCTAGGAAGTATCTGGAGCTGGACTGAAGTATGAAGAGTCTTCCTGATTCCTAGCACAGTGCTCTAAGCACTGAGTAATTTAGGTGCCCTGGAGAATTTATAGGATTTGGCTATTGATGAGCTATTTTGTGTGTGTGTGTGTGTGTGTGTGTGTATGTGTGTGTGTGTGTGTGTGTGTGTGTGTGTGTGTGTGTGTGTGTGTGTGTGTGAGAGAGAGAGAGAGAGAGAGAGAGAGAACCTAAGCCCATCACTTCATATAAGTCTTCCCAGATTCCTCTGAAACCATCTGTCTCATTATTTCTTAGAGCACAATAGTGTCCCATTACATCCATCACATACCTTGTCCTTCAGTTGATGGACACTTTCTTAATGTCCAGTTCTTTGCCATTACTAAAACTTCTTCCCCACCCCCACCCCCCCGAGGCTGGGGTTAAGTGACTTGCTCAGGGTCACCCAGCTAGGAAGTGTTAAGTGTCTGAGACCAGATTTGAACTCGAGTCCTCCTGACTTCAGGGGTGGTGCTCCATCCACCGGGCCACCTAGCTGCCCCCATTACTAAAACTTCTATAAATATTTTTGTACACATGAGTTGTTTTTCTTTTTTATAAAATCTCTTTTATGGTAAAACCCTAAAAGAGATATTTCTTAAGTATACATGGTTTAGACTAAACGTTACAGCTGACCTCAAAGAGGGCTTAGGAGGTGAGGGATCCCCTCACTGAGGCCGTCATACACATGATGGATGACCGCTTGGGAGAGACTTTATAGAGGGGGGCATATGCAGCTTGTACCCCATGATTTCTGAGCTCCCCACAGACCCTGAGATTCTGTATTTACAAAGGAAAGAAGAAACATGCTTTTAGAGATAATATGCCATGCACAGATCATTGCAAATACAAATGAAAGGTACCTGTCCAGTTCTAGGCTCTGCAGTGTTTATGCTTTTTAACTCGATATTCACTAAGGAACTAAGCTTCCTCAGGCCTAGTTTGGTTTTTATGATCCACCCACACCTTATTAAGTAGCTACCACAAGCTGGACCCTGAGCTGGTGCTCCATCTCTGTACCTTTGTCCTGGTCTGGACGTGCAAGGTATTCTTCCCCACTCCCTTACACCTCATAGAAGAATCCCTCTCATCTGTCACACCTCAGCTCATCATCATTTTCTATATGAACCATATCTTGATCTTCCCCCATGCTAGCACTCTGCTACTTTCTTATAGTAACTTATTGTGTGGAGAACAAAGAATGCATTTTACATGTTTTCTCTTGTTATGAATGTGGGGGCTGTGGGTGCAGAAGATAGCATTTGCCATCTGATATTATTTCTTTATCAGTCAGTTTTGCTTAATTTTTCCCCCTTTGTTATAAGAGAGAGATTGGTAGTAGTTGGGAGTATATCAGGAAATGATTGTGCGTATATATATATATATATATATATATGTCTCTATGTGTATATAGATATAAAATATTTAGTTATACATGAGTATGTATGTGAATATATGTATACATACATGCACATATGTGTAGGTTATAATATAGCTATATATGATCTTTTACCCACATAGGGATATATTATTATAAATTATATACATCACATATAATGCATATTACAAATTATATGCATTACATATAATGTGAACGTCTATATGTTATATATAAATAGCATATCTGTATATTAAAGAACATACTCAAATGATACCAATTAAAAACAAAACAAAGTATGAAAGATAAAAGGAATGAGACCTCGGGCAGGGCAGGCCTGGGAGGATTCCCTCTGCTAGGTGGGGAGACAGTTAAAAGAAGGCCCAACACACAGAAAGAGAAAAGGTGTCCTGTTCTGTGGGTGACTAAGTGGATTCGTTTAAGTTTTAATTTCACAGGCTAACATGAAAATGCTTCAGAGATGTGTTTAATCTTCAGCTCTGAGTATACACCGTCCTCCAGCAGAGGAAGAAAACGAGCTCTCTGGAAGGGTTTTAATTAAGTAAAAACAGTAGTATCACCCAGGGACCAATTACTATGCTTTATTCTGTCTCAAGTGAAGGTGCTTGGGGAGCCTCAGCCCACCCCATCTATAAGGCTTTTGGTAACTGCAGGAGTGAAGACCAAATCTGGGCTGCCAAGGATTTTCCCACAAAGGGTAGAGGAGCAGGGAATCCCCATTCTGGCATCTTGTGGCAATAGAAGTAAGTTAAGCCCAGTATGAGTGGAGGAGGCTACGGAGAAAATGAGTTTTCTTGGTAAATTTTCAACTTGGAAGAGACTTCATTGGCTATCGAACCAAGCCAGAGTGGTCTACACACACACACCCATCAAGTGTTGATCCATCCTTGCTGGAGGACCACTAGAGATGGGAAACTCACTACCTCCCAACACAGCCCATTCCACAGTATCTCAGATCTAGAAAAAACCCTAGAGGTCATCTAGTCCAATCCATAACTGGACAAGAATTCCTTCTAAAACATCTCCAACAAATGGTCCTCTAACTTTTAATGAAAGACCTCCAAGGAGAAACAGGGGAGTCTGATTACAGAGGGAAATGAGTATTGATTAAAAGCACCTACTGTGTGCCAGGCATTGTACTAGGTGCTTTACAAATATTATCTCATTTGATTTTTATAATAACTCTGGAATATAGATGCTATTATTATTCCCCATTTTACAGCATAATCAGACAGCAGTTAAATGATTTCTCTAGGGTCCCATGTTGTTGTTTGTTCTTTGTTTTCAAAGAGGACCATGACGTCAGGGAGCTGATGCCGTGACATCCGAGTAAATTGAATTTAAGTGAGGTCTGGCTCTGCCAAGTCAGCAGCCTTACTTTCTCCTCCAGAGTCATCTAAGTCTAGTGGCCATGGATAGGTCAGGACACTAAAGATGGCCCTGAATGCAATAGGAGACCTTGGTCCTTTTAAGCTAAGGTCTTTCTCTCATAGCTGCTAAGTATCTGAACTGGATTTGAACTCGGATCTTCCTGATTCCAGACCCAGTGCTCTATCAAATGCCCCACTTAGTTGAACTGTTTCAAGCACTATCCTTCTCTTATGATTCTCTAAAGGGATCATTCACTGACCTCTACTGCTGAGAAGCAATTCACTTGCTGAGGGCATAGGTCATGGGATTGTGAGAGTTATTCACTGGCCCCTTCTGAGGAGGGGTTATTCAATCAATGATCAATCAATCAATCAAAGTCACTTATTAAGTGTCTGTGATACGTGGAGCATTGAGCTTGGATTGGAAGTGAAAATACAAAGAATGAAACACTTGAGAAGCTTTTGTATATGCAGATAAGTGTAAAGAGAATTTTTAAAAGCAAATAAAATTCAGGGTAGATAAACAGAAGATGGTTTGGTAAGGAGGGCACTAGTATTACAGAAGGGGGAGGAGGATCAAGAGAAGCTTTGTGTAGATGGCACATGTGAGCTACAGTGCGAAAGCTGTATCATGGAAAGGAAGGGAATTCCATGAGATGAAAATGAGGAAAGAGGGCATTCCAGACATGGGGCAAAGACACAGAGATGACAATGCTTTCTTTGGGGGAAAGGAAGAAGAACAGCTTGTCTGGGTTAGAGAATGATTAGTAGGTGAGTAGGTATCCTGAGATTGGAAAAATGGGCTAGGGCCAGGGCTTTCCAAGCCAAACAGAGGAGGTCATATTAATCCTAAAGGCAACAGAGATCTAAAGACCCCTGGACTTTAGTGAATAGGGGGGTGACATAAATAGATCTGGACTCAAGGAAGTTTGGTGGTTGTATGGTAAATGGACTGGAGTGAGACAGATTGAGAAGATGGCTGCCTGCCCTATGTCTGGAGCATGGCAGAAAGAAGGGGAAAAGAAGATGAGGAGGATGAAGGAAAAGGAGGAAGAGGAGAAGCAGAAGGAGAGAGGAGAATAAAGAAAAATGGAGGAAGAAATGAGTGAATGAGGACCAGTGAAAGAAGGAAAAAGAGTGAATGAGCAAGAAAGGAAACATAGGTGAGAAGAAAAAAATGAAGAGGAGAAAGAGTATAAATGAGAAAGAAAGGAAAGAGAGAAGAAAGAAAAATGAAGAGGAGAAAGAGAATGAGCAAGAAAGGAAAAAGGAGAGAAGAAAGAAAAAATGGAGAGAGGAAGAGTATGAATAAGAAAGTAAAGGAGATCATAGGAGGAAGAAGAAAGAGGAGGTGACTCCTTTGTAAGAAGTGGAGAATTGTAGGGATGGAACATGGCACATACATTCAGACTTCTTTGAGGGATTGCTTAATTTGATGAACTGGTTTTTCTCCCCTTACAAAAAATTCTTTGTTATAAAATGTGGTCATTTGTGGAGGGGAAAGAAGAGGGATAGAATGTGATTCAGAAAAATGTTTAAAATGTATTTTTTTAAAGGAAGGAGAAAAAAGAAAGCAAGGCAGAGAATGAAAAGGATAGAGGAGAAAGGAAGGGGAAAAAAGGAAAAAAGAAGGAATCAAAGGAAAGAGAGGGAGGAGAAGAGAGAAGAGGAAAAAGAGAAAAAGAAAGGAAAAAAGCTGCAATAATTAGAACCGTGGCTAGCTCAGGGAAGACTAATCACTTGGCTTCATGTCCCACTCATTTCAAAGGAAGGAAGCCCAAGTCCCCTGGCTCCAGGAGCTGAATCCTGTGGGTGAGTACCTGGTTAACTTCTCTAATAATCCAGATGCTAGGTTTCTGGGGTCTGGGTTGGGGAAGGGGATATGAGTTTGAAGAACTGGCTTGATAGATCAGCAGGTTGAGAGGTCTTTGGCAGATTGAGAAGTCAGCAGGATGCATCACCTGAAACACCCTCCACACTTTTGCTTTTTAAGAAATTCATTATAGGATCACAGATTTAGAGTGGGGGTGAAGTGGGATTAGTATAATTTTCCTTAGAGTGACTAGTCTGGGATTACTCAATTAGTAAATATCGAAGGTGGGATTTGAACTCAGGTCTTCCTGACTTGAAGCCCAAGACATGATTCATAATACCACGTTGCCTCTTACCTGGTTTGGACAATACCTGTTTTGGGGCACTGGAACATGGGGACCTTTGTGCATTACCAGAATAGAATAATGGGACATTTTGATTAGTCTGTGGTTGGATTTTTCCACAGGAAACCAAACAGAAAAAGTCTTGAGCTAGCCTGGGAAACTATTCTGGCTCTCTTCTCATTCCTTTAGCATTGGAAGAGGTCTAAGTGGCCACTCTCAATTTAGAGGTGAAGAAACTGAGACCCAGGATGATAAATGACCCATATTCACATAAATGAAGAGGTTTAGAAAGATGAAAATGAGAAAGGATTATATTCTAGGAATAAAGGAAGGTAAGAAGTGTTAACTTCATTTTACTGGAGTTTTCTACAGAGTTTACCCTTTTCTCCTTCTCCTCCTCCTCCTCTTCCTTTTCCTCTTTGTTTCTTTGTTTCTTTGTTTCTTTGTTTCCTTCCTTCCTTCCTTCCTTCCTTCCTTCCTTCCTTCCTTCCTTCCTTCCTTCCTTCCTTCCTTCCTTCCTTCCTTCCTTCCTTCCTTCCTTCCTTCCTTCCTTTCTTCTTTCTTTCTTTCTTTCTTTCTTTCTTTCTTTCTTTCTTTCTTTCTTTCTTTCTTTCTTTCTTTCTTTCTTTCTTTCTTTCTTTCTTTCTTTCTTTCTTTCTTTTCTTTCTTCTTCTTTCTTTCTTTCTCTCTTTCTTTCTTTCTCTCTTTCTTTCTTTCTCTCTTTCTTTCTTTCTCTCTCTCTTCTCTTTCTTTTCTCTCTCTCTCTTTCTCTCTCTTCTCTCTCCTTCTTCCTCCTCTTCTCTCCTCCTTTCTCTCTCCTCCTCCTCCTCCTCCTCCTCCTCCTCCTCCTCCTCCTCCTCCTCTCCTCCTCCTCCTCCTCCTCCTCCTCCTCCTCCTCCTCTCCTCCTTCTCTTCTTCTTCTTCTTCTTCTCTTCTTCTTCTTCTTCTTCTTCTTCTTCTTCTTCTTCTCTTCTTCTTCTTCTTCTTCTTCTTCTTCTTCTTCTTCTTCTTCTTCTTCTTCTCTCATCATCATTATCATAGTTAACAGACAATGTTTACTATATGCTCAGTATTGTGCCAATCACTTTATTATTTCATTTGATTCTCACAACAATCTTGGGAGTTAGATATTATTATTATCCCCATTTTACAGATGAGGAAATTGAGGAATGCCCTCTGACAGCAGAAAAATTCTTCAGAACAGTCAACTTTGTACTAGGGAGCTGTCCCAGGACAAAGTGCTGGAGTCGGCTTTCCTGCTGTCATTTAAGGGATTGGGGGGGGGGGGGGGCAAGAGCCAGGGATCTTTATTATTGTCTGCTGTCTCCTTTCTCACAGAGTTTGATTCCATCAATATTGTTTTCCAAACACTTAATTATGATTGACCAGAAGGTATTGGAGTTTTAGCAAATAATAAATAAAGGAGTTGCAGAGCAGTGACAGCTCCCAATTGATCCTTCATTACTGTCTAATATTCACTTAATTAATGGGAAACCTTTGCCTTTTGAGGGATTAATGAAACATCAGATGTATTCAGAGGCTACATGGGACAATTAAGCTTAATCAGTCTCACCATCCCAAATGAGACAATCCCACCTCCCAAAGCTGCCAACAGAGCTGTGACTGCAGCCTTCTGCCACTGAGTCATGCTTGTCCCAAGGAAGCTGGATCTGATTCCTCCAGACTGCGGAGACAGAGGATTGGGGCATTTGATTTTATACCAAGTATAAAGTACTGATTAGCTGTGATCAGGGAAGGCGATCTGAGAGCACTTAGGGATTACCTAGTTCAATGCCCTCATTTTTGCAAAAGAAGGTGCTGAAGAACAGAGAAGGAAGTGGCTGGTAATGGTCACACAACTAGTAAGTGGCTGAATTAAGAAACAAACTCAGATGTCTCTGCATGGGTGATCACTCAGTGTCTTTTCCCTTAAACAGATAACTTATCAAGAACATAGTAAATATAAATTAAATTTGATCAAGCTACTCCCTATCAGCATGGATGGCTCATTCTTGGTCTCACACCTCATAGGGTAGTAAAATGAGGGTTTGAATTCAGTCTCTGACACTTTGGGCAAATCTCTTTGCTTCTCTGAAGCCAAGTTTCCCATCTATAAAATGGGGGCAATAATTAATAATTCTGGTTCTTTAAGATTTACAAAATGCTTTACATATATATATATATATATATATATATATATATATATATATATATATATATATATATATATACATATATACATATATATAAAACTATGTTTGAGCCTTGTAAAAGCCCAGTGATTTTTAAGTACCAGAGTTTGTAAGTTCCTTGAGGGCAAGGACAAATTTTTTGCCTTTTTTTGTAGCTCTAGAGGTTGGCACACAGTGGGTGCTTAATAAATGTTTGCTGATTGCTTGAAAAAAGAAATCCATTTTATATCATTCCCGATAAGTTTAGCCTTTTCTTGAAGACATATAGCATGGGGGAATCCACTCTGTCCCAGATCAGTTCATTAAGCTTTTGAATAATTCATTGTTGAGAAGTTCTGTATCCACACACATTGTATATCTACCTTTTGGCAAATTCCTCCCATTGATTTGGGGTCAAAAACCCAAAAAGTCTAAAGTCTCTTCTGAATATATGAAGATCCATATTAGATCCTTTCCAAGTTTTTTCCTGCCTATGCTTGATTTCTTCCACTCATGTGGCACAAAGTCCAGACCCATCAAGATCCTGTGTGTTTTTCTCTGGAATCTCTCTAGCTTTATCATTGTCCACTCTAAAACAGGAGGCCCAGAACTGAACCCAATAATCTATATGTAGTCTGACCAGACAAAGGACAGTGGTACTTTCATCATCTTCTGGAAGCTATGTTATGGTCTCTCTCTGTTTTCCCCCCTCCCCTTCCCATCCCCCTTTTCTCTACCCTCTCCCCCCTTCCCCTTTCTCTTTATCCCTTTCCCCTCCCTTTTTCTTTTTCTTCTCTTTCTCTTCTTCTTCCTTTTCCTCCTCTTCTTTCTTTTTTTCCTCCTCTTCTTTCTTTTTACTTCCCTCCTTCCTTCCCTCCCTCCTTCCTTCCTTCCTTCCTTCCTTCCTTCCTTCCTTCCTTCCTTCCTTCCTTCCCTCCTTCCTTCCCTCCTTCCTTTTCTCCTTCCTTTTCTCCTTCCTTCCTTCCTTCTCTCCTTCCTTCCTTCCTTCCTTCCTTCCTTCCTTCCTTCCTTCCTTCCTTCCTTCCTTCCTTCCTTCCTTCCTTCCTTCCCTCCCTCCCTCCCTCCCTCCCTCCCTCCCTCCTTCCTTCCTTCCTTCTTTTCTTTCTTTCTTTCTTTCTTTCTTTCTTTCTTTCTTTCTTTCTTTCTTTCTTTCTTTCTTTCTTTCTTTCTTTCTTTCTTTCTTTCTTTCTTTCTTTCTTTCTTTCTTTCTTTCTTTCTTTCTTTCTTTCTTTCTTTCTTTCTTTCTTTCTTTCTTTTCTTCTTCTTCCTTCTCCTCCTCCTCCCTGTCCTTCTTCCTTCTTCCTCCCTCCTTTCTCTCCTCCCTCTCTCCCTTTCTCCTCCCCCTCTTCTGTCTCTTCTGTCTCTCTGTCTCTGTCTCTGTCTCCTCCCCTCTCTCCCTCTCCCTTTCTTTCCTTCCTCCCTCTCTCTGTCCTTCTTTCTGTGATTTCATGCATTTGGGAAGCCCCTACATAAGCCATCCATGCATTTCATGCTTTTGGCTAGCTGTCTTTTATCTTGCTCCATATAATCTGTGCCACTTCCCTATCTCATAGGGTTGTAGTGAGCTTGGAAAAAAGATAACATATGTAAGCTTAATATACTCTCATTACTCTCTATTATTTTTTTTAACTTGTCCCAAGTAAGTGTTGAGTGCTTGGAATAATACATGGAGGAGGATGGAATAAGGCTATAGACAGAACATGGACTAATTGAAACAGAACATGCATGAATCCCACTTCTGTTTGTACTTCTATTCTTAGGAATGATTAAAAAAAAACTTGCTTAAGTAAAGCCATCTTCTTTGTTTAGAAGTATTTGCTTGACCTCTTCCTGCTAGGAAGCTCAAGATGTAGAACTGCAAACACATTTTATATCTAATCAAAGAGAGAGAGTTCTTCCTCAAACGTTTGATGTTGTAAATATAAGTGCAATTTCTGGGAATCCTTCTTGTATTTAGCTCTCTGGATAGGAAAGACCCATAGAGGAGCAGGAATATAGTTTAGTTTTGGCCATATCCATGAGCCAGGCAGAGGCCCAGGAGGATAAAGGATAAATTCACTCAGGTATCCTAAGGATATATGCATATGAAGGGAATGCCCAACACCAATCTCTAGTTCTCTGCTAGTTTCTGCCTTATTTTCAGAGACATTAGGACTGCTTTTGAAGTATGGTTGATCAATGACAAGCATGCATTTGTACTTACTCTTTGCCAGGAACTTGTTAAATAATGGCTCCAACAGCCATTGACATGGAAATTCCTAAATCCATCTTCAACAATGAGGATTTTCTGTGCAAATGGTAAAATCATATTCTCTGACCTCAAAGAGCTCATATTCTCATGGAAAGGATAAAAATAGAGATTGGGCTCTGATTTCATAAGTGTAGGCAATTCTTGAGTGAGGAAACCACTTCGATTAGTGCACGTTAAAGTCTTAGAAAAATGTCCAAAAACATGAGAGGTTTTGTCATCCATGGGACTTGAATCTGGGTCTCTGGTTCAAGGGCAGATCTCTATCTATTATGCAACACTGCCTTTCTTTTTGTACAGTAATTGGGGTTCTATATCAGTGAACCATCTGATGACCATTGTGGTTAACCTTAGGCTCAGCTTGTTCATCAAATCAAAAAGCTGAGAAGAAGAGGATATATGATATATTTCTCATATATTGGAAATAGGAAGTGAATGTCTCCGTAGTAAAGATGCAAGTGGAATATGGTGGAGATAGGCTCTCCTTGCCAGGACCTGCCTTTGAGAGCACTTCTTTAATTCACAATCATTGGGCAAGACAAAGGTGAGATCTCTGCCAGGGAATGCAAAACAGAAAAACGTTGGCTGTACAAACTTGTCTGCACTGGGTCTAAGGTTGATGACTCTGTAGTTCAAGGACCTCTTGGGTTATCAGAGCTCCTAGGGAGGCATCTCATCCTAAACTCATTTGGAATTAGGATCCATATTGTATTTCTTATACGCCACTGCTTATTAGTGGGAGTAGCTGTGCCAAGGAAAAAGACTAAGCCAGCTGAACTGTATTTTTTCTGGGATTTCTGCAATTGGGTCATTCATAGATGGAAGTAAAATACAGGTGTACTTTAGATGTTCTATTACATCTTGTTGTGTAAGAATATTCAAAGCTCTCCTTTTTAGTTGTATTAACCATTAATTAACTAAATCAACTATTTATTTGAGAAACAACCTTTTCAAGTAAGATTTTCTTTGCAAAGAATGTTTTAAATACCTCAACTACTGAAGGTCTATCTATTTTTACTTGTGGTTAGGCCTAGATGTGCACAATAGGTCACTTGAGTAACATCTTCAATTCCATTGTCTTTGGTATACATTTTTTCCATTCACTCCTGCATTTCTGGTGGGAGCAGAATAATCTTGTGTTATTTGATTTTTTTCACTTTTTATCTGAGAGGTCTTTCTCCTGCTCATTCGTAGAATTTATTATTTTCTCAATGAGAATCATTAAATTTAATTACTTTGTCTCAGAATTAGAGTTTGTTTCCTTGGTTTCCTCTTGAGGTAATCTATGGATTCTTCCTATTTGTTTAACCATTTGCATAGTCAGAAGTTCTTGTATTCTTTCTTAGATTAAGGTGTTCAATTTTTTTAGCTTCTGTTCTTCTGTATGACCTATAATCTTGAGATTACCTCTATTCTTTGAGATATTTTCCAGATAAATGTTTAGCTAATATGGAACAAATGCTTTGAATGTTATTCTTGTCTTCACTTCAGTGAGTTGCATTTCCATCAGTTATCCTCTCCTTTGTTTCTTTGGTGAGCCTTGTCACAGTAGACTCAAATTTCCCATTATGTCAGTTACTTCTGTTGTGAAAGAATATAAATTCTGCTTTCACAACTTTTATTTCTATTTAAACCATTCAGAGATTACAAGATATGGTTTTCCATCTCTTTGTATTACAAGTTCCTTGCCTCATCAGGTGTTGAATCTGTGTTTGCTCTTTGTTCAGAATCGCTTGAACTCTTGCCTTGTGTATGAAAGTATTGTTTTCTGTCCAGTGTCTTCTCTGTTGGTTTATTTGTTTGCTCAAGGTCTTTGAGTTTCTCTTCCTGAGATCTTGAATAGCTAGCTTTCCCCCTTTATTTTCCTCTACTGCTTACCTTCTGATTCCCTTTCCTGTGATGGTAGTTTTCCTGAAGGGCTGGATCCACATTGCACAATTCAAAGGTTCATTAACCTAGCTCTCTGTCTCTATGACTTCTGGGGGAAAAGCCTGACCCCAGTTTGGTTCCTATGATTCCCTCCTTCAGGTTTATTGGAATGCCACATCCCCAGGTAAGTTAAGTTTCTGCACATCCCTCTGTCCTGAGTTCTCTGGTCCAATACAGAGTCCACCCATGCTATTATCACAGCTTGAGAAAATTTCTCTCTTGGAGTTTGGATTTCAGGCATTGGGAAGAGATAGTGATGGTTGGGATGTGGAGTTGAGACCTATTGTAAACCTGAGCTTATGCAGCCTTATTGCTGGGAACATGGCAGTGGGGAAGAGTCGACTGAACACTCTTTAGGTTGGGGAAGATTGAGCTTCCTCTGCAATCAGTCCATTTGGGTTTTTAATTTGTTTGGGTTTCTTGGCATCCTAGATCATTGAGACAGCCAAAATGGTTTCATCTTTGGCATGCAATTCCAATTTGGAGTGTTTTGAGAGGTTGTGAGAGTCAGAGACTAGGTCTAGTACTCCATCTTGAGCATCCATTTCTAAAAGGATTGGGGTTTAGATCAGTTATTGCTTCATTTATCTTATTACTTCAGTTATTAGGTGGAGAGGAAGGAGAACCCTTGAGGGTGAAGTATCCAAAAGTGAATAAGTGATTTAAGGAGGAGTATTCTTTTAAATTTAAGGAGTTATTGTATTAGACTAAGTAGAATGTTAGTCCTAAACTGTATAACTATGTTGAGAGATTTTATTAAGTTCAAGAGAATCCTATAAATATCACTTTGAAAATGTCATGTGAGAGAGACATGCTCAGGGGACTCATATCCAATTTAAAAATTTCTCTCATACAGAAAAACCTTGAATTTAGAATAATGTTAAATTATAAAAAATGTTTCTATTAGACTTGCCCAAAGGCAGAGTGCATTGTTTGCATTTTTGACATTGATTTCATTATTTGACTTTTATACAAAAAAGAATACATACCAAACCCAGGATTGGTTTTAATGGAGAGCTTACTTCATCATCCAAGATCATTGACTAGGGTTCAGTGAAATATAGCAATTCGGGGAGGAGGCAAATTTTTCAGCAGGTGGGGACTTGGAGCTAATTGAGCAAACACAAGTAATCTACCTCCCTGATTAATAAGGCCAGCATGACCATTTAGGGAGTGGCAGAAATTGGGGGGCAAGAGGTTGTTAATTCTCTGATAGCTTCAAATTTGGGTATTTGTATGGTCACTCATATTTCTGGACAGTATTCATACTTGTCAAGGTAAGTATGATTTTTCTAGAGTCTGCTCCATTTTTTCCCTTTTCTTTGAAAAAAAGTTTTAATTATCTTTTGTTTTTATATCATCCCCATTTCTGATGATATTTCTGCTCCTTATTCTGCCTCAGAAAGTCATCTATTTTAACATGAAATAAAAAAGGAAGAGGTGGGAAAAACCCAATTAGTCATAGTTATGGTTGGGCATGCAAGGTGTTGAATTATAAATCCATTGGGGTTTCCCTGAATGGGTTCAAACCCAACCAATTATAGATGCTTAAAAAAAAAGAACTCTCTCTCTCTCCCTCTCTTCTCTCTCTCTCTCTGTCTCTCTGTCTCTCTCTCTCTCTCTCTGTCTCTCTCTGTCTCTCTCTCTCTCTGTCTCTCTCTCTCTTTCTCTCTCTCTCTCTCTGTCTCTCTCTCTGTCTCTCTGTCTCTCTGTCTCTCTGTCTCTCTGTCTCTCTCTCTCTCTCCCTCTCTTCTCTCTCTCTCTCTCTCTCTCTCTCTCTCTCTCTCTCTCTCTCTCTCTCTCTCTCTCCCCCCCCCAAGATGCCATGGCATTCGAGTGAATTGAATTTAAGTGAGGAGGTTTTGCAAGGTTTCTGCCTCACTTTCCCCTTCAGAGCCATCTGGGTCAATGGCCAAATTTAGATCAAGAAGACAGGAGATGACCTTGGAGGGGAGATCTTGGTCTTTTTAAGCTAAGGTTTTCAACAAATCTCAGCTTGACTGAGAGTGTACCCATTCAGTGATTAGGTAGCAATTGAAGCAAAGAATCTCTTCCTCTCCCAGTCAATGGCCTCTTTATTTGAAAGACATGTATAGTGTAGGAAGTGCTGTGCCCGGAATCACAAAAATCTAGGTTCAAATCCATCTCAATTTTACTAGCTATTGTGATCCAAGAAAGTGATTCTTCTCTGCTTGCCTCTGTTTCTTTATCTATAAAATTAGGGGGTTGAACCTGAGGACTTCAGACTCTTCTGGCTTTACATTTAGGATCCTAACCAACTGATCAACTGAGTGTGAAAACAAATGCATTATTTCCCTGGTTGCAGGGAAAAGAAGAATATCCCTTTTCTTATCTTATCTCAGGGAGCTAAACTCAGTCATAATGATAGCTTATCTTTCAGTGTTGTTTTTGTTGTTCTTTCTGTTTTACTTGGTGAAGCTATTGTGAATATTGTTTTCCTAGTTCTTACTTCAGGGCAGTTAGGTGACAAAGAGCATTGATCTTAGAATCCAGAAGATTTTTCTTTGTAAATTCAAATCTCTCCTTGGACATTTATTGGCTGTTTGATCCTGAGCAAGACACTTTACCCTCTTTGCCTCAGTTTCCTCATTTATAAAATAAACTGGAGGAGAAATGACAAACCACTCCTTTATCTTTGCCAGGCTTAGAGGGTTCATAGAATCAGACACAACCGAAAAACAACTGAACAATAATTTATAAGTTGTTCTTTTGGTGTGCATCAGTCTCATGTAAGTCTTTTCACAGTTCTTTGGATTTTCCTTATTCCCATTTCTTATGCCACAGTAATATTCCATTACCTTTATGTATAATAATTTTTTTAGCCTTCCCAGTTACAGATCCCTGTTGAACTCCTAGTCATATTACCGCTATGCTATGAATATTTTGTTGTCTGGTGAACCTGGACCTTATTTTGGAGAATAGAGGTGGGGTTAATGGCTAGCAGATAACCTCATGGTTATAACAAACACCTCAGTATCCTATGGGCAATATGGGATGTCCCTGACTTAGGTGAGCTCTATGAGAAAAGAGTTTGTGGAATGACCATGAGTATATCATCCAGGACCTGGATATGAACTTATAAAAATTTGTGTACAAAACTATATATAGCTCTTTTTCTGTGGTGGCAAAGAATTGGGAAATCGAGAGGGTGCCTATTAATTGGGAATATCTGAACAAATTGTGGTATATGATTGCAATGTAATACTGTGCTATAAGAAATGATGAGCCTCAGATTTCAAAAAATCTGAAAAGGTTTCTGTGAACTGATGTAGACAAAACCAGGAGAATAGCAATATTTTTTTAACAATGACTATTCCAAGGGATTCAAGATGAAGAATGCTATCCATCCAGAGAAAGAACCAATGGAGTCTGAATGCAGATTTACTATTTTTTATTTTCTCTCTATTTTTTTTTCCATTGTCTTCCCCCCACCCCCTTGAGTCTATGTCTTCTTTTATATGTTTGCATGATTGAACTTGTGGAATCTATATCAAATTGCTTACCGTCTCAGGAAGGGAAAGGTGAGGGAGGGAGAAAGAAAATTTGGAACTCTTCTATATATAGATATATTTTCCCAATTATATATAATGATGATTTTAAACTTTCATTATATCTATCTACCTATCTATATCTATATCTATTAACAAGTAGCCCATTTATATTTTAAATAAGAGAGTAGAGCCATTGGGAGGAGGGAGGCTGGGGTCTAGAGTCAGCAGGGTCCTGAGTGACTCCTGCTATCTAGACTTAGCCTCCTAGGTCTCTTTCTATCATAGCAGTTCTGCTTCTGGGGGAACAACCTGCTCACTGCTAAGAGTAGGTGGATGGCAGAACTGCCAATTGCTAGCAGAACTGGCTACAAGAAATTGTCCTCCAGCAAAGTTAATTTTTAATAAGGAGCCAGATCTATCCAAGCAGGTGAAAAACTCCCAGGGTTCCCAGTCAGCCACTGGGCTTGTTTGGTGAGCGGCACTCAATTTAAGGTGAAGGCTCCCTCCGGTTTTGCAGAAAAGAGCAATCCCATCTGCTTTATTATTTAATAATGACAGATGAGAATCTTGCTTGCTCCTTCTATATTTCTCTGCTCTCTGGCATTTTTGCCTGGGAGGTCTGAATAGATTGCATCATTATTTGTGTTTTTAAATGGGGATGGAGTTAGACTCAGACAGTCTGGATGATGCCATTGAAGAACTGGGTGGTGGAATTCATTCCAGGGATTGGTGTGGATCTGGAATGGGCCAGGTCCAGTGGAAGGTCAAGTTGGTTGGCAATGAAGCCAGAGTTTAATTTTTATTTTTTTATTAAAGCTTTTTATTTTCAAAACATATGCATAGATAATTTTCAACATTCACCCTTGCAAAACCTTGTGTTCCAAAAAATTTTTCTCTCCCTCCCCCCAAGTAATCCAATATATATTAATCATGTGCAATTCTTCTATACATGCTTCTACATTTAACATGGTACATAAAAAATAAGATCAAAAGGGAAAACATGAGAAAGAAAACAAAATGCAACCAAACAACAACAAAAAGTGTGAAAATGCTATGTTGTGATCCACTCTCAGTTCCCACAGTCCTCTCTCTGGTACAGAAAGCTTTCTTCATCCCAAGACCATTGGAATTGGCCTGAATCATCTTGCTGTTGAAGAGAATCACGTCCATCAGAATTGATCATCATATAGTACTGTTATTGAAGTATATAATGATCTCCTGGTTCTGCTCATTTCCCTCAGCATCAGTTCATGTAAGTCTCTCCAAGCTTCTCTGTATTCATCCTGTTGGTCATTTCTTACAGAACAATAATATTCCCTAACATTCATGTACCACAATTTATTCAGCCATTCTCCAATTGATGGGCATCCCCTCAGTCTCCATAACAGAAAGGGCTGCTACCAATGTCTAAGAGGCTTAATTTTCATTTTATTTTTTGCAAGGTATCCTTTGGCCTTCAATTTCTCGGCATCCTTTATTCCTATTGGAATGTTCTAAGGTAGAGTGATGGGTCTTCTTTAACCTCTGCTTACTCCAAGGAGACTTCTCTGATCCTACTCCCCACCTGAACTTCCGTTCAGATTTCAGCCACTAGCTGTGGGACCCTGGACAAGTCACTTCAACATATTTATCTCACTTTCCTCATCTGTAAAATGAGCTGGAGAAGGAAATGCCTAGAAAATATCATGTTGGGTCATGAAAAGTCAGACTGAACAACACAAACTTCTTGATACTGAGGACAGGTTTCTCTCGCTCCTTCCCTCTTCTGCCCCCTTTCTCTGTCTCTGTCTCTGTGTCTCTGTATCTCTCTGTCTCTCTTTTCCTTTCTATCTGTATGTCTGGCTATCTCCCCTTTCTGTCTGTTTCTCTTTCTCTCTGTCTGTCTCTTTGTCTGTCTTTCTCTCCCTCTCTCTCTCTCCTTTTTCTCTCTGTCTGCCTCTTTCCCTTTCTTTCTTTCTCTCTCATTCTGTCTCTGTCTTTGTTTCTTTTTCTCTATCTGCCCTTTCTCTCTATTTCTTTTTCTTTCTGTTTCTATCTTTCTCTCCCTTTCTCTCCCTTCCCTTTCTGTCTGTGTCTTCTGTCTCTCTCCTTTTCTTTCTCTCTCTCTCATTCATTCACTCTGTCTTTCTGTCTGTCTCTGTCTCTTCTCTCTTTGTCTTTTTTCTTCTCTGTGTCTCTCACTCACTCTCTCTCTGCCTCTCTATGTGTCTCTGTCTCTCTCTTGGTCTCTGTCTTGCTCTATCTCTGCCTCTTTGTCTCCGTCTCTTTCTCTATCTCTCCTTTCTTTCTCTTTCTGTCTCTATCTCTTTGTCTGTCTCTTTCTCTTTGTGTCTCTGTCTCTTTCTGTCATTTGTTCTTTTTCTCCCCCCTTTCTCTCTCTCTCCCCCTTTCTTTCTCTCTCAGTCTCTATCTCTCTGTGTCTGTCTGTCTCTTTCTCTCCTGCTCCAAGCTGCCTTTTACACATAGTCTTTAATCGGTAAATATTTTCCATTTACTTATCTGAGCACATGTTGTTCTCCCTTCTTTTTCCACCCAGAATATAAACTCCTTATGGATAGGAGCTCTGTTGTGGTGCTTTTTGTTTTGTTTTCCTGTGTGTTCTCATTGCCTAGCTCGGTCCCTGGCACATGGTACTTGAAGTGTTACTCTAGGATGAGGCTTTTTAACCTTTTTTGTGGTCTGACCCACTCTGGCTGTTGAAGCCCATGAATCCCTTCTCAGAATCATTTTTTAAATTCATAAAATGAAATATCCCAGAATTGCAAAGGAAACCAATTCTGTTGCCATAAGATGTAATCTCTCCCTCCATCCATATTTTCAAGGACCTCCTTGAAATCTCTCCTTGGATTCTTTGGAAGCCTGCAGACCCCAGGCTAAAAACTCCAGCTCTGGGGTCATCCCTGATGTTGTTACTGACTTGCTCTATGCCCTTTCCTAGAGATTTATCCCATAAGGCTTTATTTTCATTTTTAGGCTCCGTCATCTGCCTGGAGGAAGCCCAATTTGACTAGTTTGATGACCAGAGGCAAACATTTTTTCCTTTTAACGACTCCCAAGCCCCAGGCTATTGCTGGTCTTGGTGAGAAGAAAATGGCTGCCAGAGATGCTCTGAAACGTCCCTTGGCATCCTGTGTGCAGCCTGTCCGGGTTATGGCTGAGGACCATCACTCCCAAACTACCTGGCCCATGGCCTGCCTTTGGCTTCTTGCTAGTCTAAATATCCACCACTATTAGTTCTTCTCAAGCCTGGCAACAGCTTCATTTGGATCCAGTGAAAGGTGGGGAAACTTAAACTCATCAGATGTCTTGGAAGGACCTAGAGTGAGCCCTAGAAGCCATTTAGTCTACTCCTACCCCCATTTTACAGATGACAAAATTGAGACCCAGAGACAGGGCTACTTTTCCCCAAGATCACACCAGTAGTAAGTGCCAGATCTTAATTTTGAATCCAAGTCTTCTCAGCTCTTTTTGGTGATTCCTGAGCTGTATTAAAAAATAACAAAAAAATTAAAAACCTAAGACAAAAAAGGGGAATCCCTGGGAGATGAGAGACCTGGCTTCCAGCCCCGTCTCTGGCTGGGGGACCTGAGGCAAAGCCCTTTTCTCTCTGAGCCTCAGTTTCCTTGGATTAGCTCATCTGGTCTCTAAGGTCCAGGCAGCGCTGAAGCCTGTGTGATGAAAGAACACTTCAATGTGGAGGTCAGTAGAGGGGAACCATCTCCACCCTCAAGGGCTGGTGGGAAGGCAGGGTTCACGCCCACAGAACAAACTGTACAAGACTGGGCAGGATTAAGGGGCGGAATGATTGCATGACTGCTGTCCATGAAGGGATATATGAGGACAGAGCAGGGAGAGAACAGGAAGCCTGGAGGCATCAGTGAGTTTTCTGGAGAGGTGGGACTTGAATGGCCGTGAGAGATCCATAGCTCCTTCTCTTCCTCTGTCTCTGTCCCTCCTCCTTCCCCTCCTCCTCCATAGAGGAGACCTTCTGTCTCTCTATGTTGTCTCTATCTCTGTGTGTACCCATCCCTCCTTTCTCTCTGTTCCTATCTCTCTTCCCTTCTCTCTTGCCTCCAGGAGACAAATCCTATTTCTCCCTCTCTGTCTCTTTTTTTTCTCTGACTCCACCTCTCTTTCTGCATCTAACCCAGCTCTGCCCCCCTTTCCCTCTCCATCACTCTTTCCTCCTCTCTGTCTTCCTGTATTTTCTTCTGTCCTTCCACATCTTTTTTCCCTGTGCCGTCTTCTTTCTTTCCTGTCCTGTGTTCCTTTCTCTCATCACCCACCCCCACGACTGGCTCTTTTGTTATCTCTTTTCCTCTTTTGTCACCTCTATCTCCACTCTCCCATTTCTTTCTCTCCAATCTTGGCCTCTGTCTGTCTCTCTGTATAATCTGTGTCCCCCTATTACCATCTCC
>NC_133617.1:45062718-45115218 GCF_048593235.1 Sminthopsis crassicaudata | reverse complement strand
GAGAGAGAGAGAGAGAGCCCCGTGCTCTGTTCATAGTCCTTTGAGATGGGTGCTATTATTACTCCCATTTTATAGATGAGAAAATTGAGGTTCAGAGAGGTTGCTTAAGTTCAGACATCTTGTATACACAATGCAAATAGACATGCCTTTATATAAGTGTATACACGTATGTGAGTGTGTGTGTATACCCGAAGAGCTAGGGGACCCAGGGCCATCTCCAGTCATCCTGACCCATATCTGGCCGCTGGACCCAGAAGGCTCTGGAGGAGAAAGTGAGGGAGGGGAGCTTGCCCAGCCCTCCCTCACTTGCATGTCACGCATGGCTTTCCCTCCCTGAGTCGAGAATGCGAGACAAGCAACACCAGAGCTTAGCATGGTGCCTGGTATACAGTAGGCACTTAATAAATGTTTGCTGACTTAGGAAGTGTCATGGGTGGAATTTGAACTCAGATCTTCAGGTCTCCAAGTCTCCCACAGTATCCGCTGTATCCCTTGAGGCCCCGGACTCACGTGATGGGAACATTCATTGCTCTGGGATTGGGAGAGGATCAGAGGCTGCTTTGTTTTCTCAGTCCCTCTGACTTGATCAGTGGGTGAGGATTAATACGATGATTGCTATCCCATTTCTTGCCAGTTTTAGGCGGGTAAGGGATAAGGGAGCTGGAGGCCCCCGGGGCAAACCGACGGCTCCCCTGGGAGCCCAGCTGGGCTTCCCCAAAAGGGTGCCGGCCCGGGCAGGGGGGCGGGGTGGGGCCTTCCTCCAAGCCAATCCCACAAATTGCTCGGTAATCGAAAGCTTCTGTTCTCCTGTCAAGTGCTTAAGTATCCAGTGAGAGGATCTGTCCGGCAGGACCAGACAGGCTCCGGCAGAGGAAACCTCACTTTCAGCCGCTATCCCCAGCAACCCGCGACAACCAAAGGTGCTCATTAGGCGCTGCTGTTCTTAATTAATTGGCCCTTCAGCCGGCCTCCTTTAAAGCTGCTAACAGCCCGCAGCCCAGAGTTCCTGGATTAATTACCAAGGACCAGCAAATCAGAGTAATTAGTTTAGCTTCAGGCCAGGCTCGAGCCTCTGACCTAGAGACTGTGGCTCCTGCTGTGGGAGAGTCAGGGAGAGAAGGAGAGGGGACAGAGAGAGGGAGAGTGAGGAGAGGGGAGGGGCAGGGGGAGAAAAGAGAGGCAGAGATGGAGAGAAGAGGTCAGAGAGGACAGGGAGAGTGGGAGAAAGAAGAGACAGAGAGGGGAGGAAAAGAGAGGAGAGAGATGGAGAAAGGAGAAGAGGGGAGGGGAGGTTGGAGAGAGGGGGAGAGAGAGAAGAGAGGAGGAGGAAGGAAGAGTGGGAGAGAGCAGAGGAGAGAGAGGGAGAGGAGACGGAGAGAAAGAAAAAAGGGAGAGCTGGAGAAAGGAGAAGAGGAGTGGGAGGATGGAGGGAGAGGGTGAGAAAAGAGGCAGAGCTGGAAAGAGATGAGAAAGAGAGAAGGAAGAGGAAAGAAGAGGAAGTCTGGAAAGGTGGACTGAGCAAATTGTAAAGGGCTTTAAATGTCCAGTGGAAGAATTAGTGTTTTCCTTGGAGGGGACAGGAGCCTACTGGACGCGTCTTCAACAGAGAATGACCTCAGCTTGGTGCTTTAGGAATACTTGTGTGTCAGGTACCATGCCGGGAGCTTGAAGAATCAACAACAAAACAGATGTTCTAATATTACATAGTTGTAGAGCTGGAAAGCACTCTAGTGCTCCCCTCCCACCCCATCATGTTCCAGTTAAAGAGCGGGTCACAGAGAGATGAACTGGCTTGCTTAAGGTCACATAGGAAGTAACTCCCAGAAGCCCTGCCCTCCCCACGGTGGAGGAGTCCTAATTTGACACAGAAGGAGACAAAAAAGAAATCTTGAAGAAGGTAACCCAGCCAGTGAGCATGCGCTTGATCTGACGAATCTTAGTATCTTTTCCCCTTTACCTTCTTGGGTTTACAAGGTGGGAAGAAATAACATTTTTAAATTTTCCTTCTCTGTCCCCCTCTCTCCCTCCCTCCACCTTTGCCATCTCTCCCTCCCTCTCTTCTTCCTTCTCATCCTTTGTCCTCTCCTTGTCCAGACCTGTTTCCAAGGACCTCCCATCCAGCCCCATTACAGATAATCCAACTTCCCTCCTATAGTGCGGGGGACAGTCTTCCTCCCGATCACCCGGACTCTGCCATCTTTCACTCCTTCTTGCTAATCTGTATCACTGTCCAGCTGGTTGCATCCAAATCTCTCGTGTCCCCCCTTCTCTCCCCTGATGCAGCCATCCTCCCTGGTGCAGCCCCTCACCACCTTCACCTGGTTACTAAGAGCTGCTCTTGGCTCTGCCTCCAGGGTCTCCACCCCAGCCTGCCCCCTCTCAGCTGCCTCAGTTCTCTTTCCAGATTGCATGTCTAACCATGGCCCTCCCCCACATCTTCCCATTCAATAAATTTTGATGGCTTCAGGATCAAATCAAATTAAAATAAAGCCACGGCTTTTAGAGCCCTTTCCTACCTGGCTCTTCCCTACCTCTCTAACCTCTTACACTTTATTCCCTTTTACATATGCTACAGTTCAGGGATTCTGGGCTCCTTGCTGTTGTTCAGATAAGACACTCTGCCTCTGGACACTGTGCTTTTGTAAGGGGAGATCCTCCATGACTTCAATGCTGCCCCCCCTCCTCTGGGCTTCCTTCAGATCCCAGCTACACTCCCCCCACCTTATGCAAGAAGGCCTTCTATGCTTCCCCTAATGCTAGCCCTCCGCTAGAATTGCTTTGAATTTTTTCTTGATTATGATTTGTATATAGTTATTTGCAGATTTTCTCCTCCATTAGAAAGTAAGCTCTGTGGAGGGAGGAGACTTTGTATGTCATGGGGAAGCTGGTCCTTGTCCAGCAGCAGGCCTGGGACGGTGAGAGTGATCTGGGCCTTCCTCGCCTCTGGCTCCAAGGCTTGGGACAGTTTCCCTTTCCCAGGCTGTGTGTTAGGTTCTCTCCGGCTGAGAAACCCAGCCAGAGAGTGGCTGTCACCCGGGTTCTGTGTGTGTGTGGGACTTCCTAGCAATAGCCTGACCAGACCTCACCTGGGCTGTGAGGAGGAGGATGGTGGTGGGGAAGTGCCTTTGTGGAGGTTGCTGCCTTGTTTATCACACACACACACACACACACACACACACACACACGCACTCAATATATATACACACACCCCAACATGGCCTAATGTCACTCTCCACCTTCCTGTTTCACCTAATTTACTTCCCATCATGTACCCAGGAAAAATAGGAATCATTTTAATTTTTTTTGTGTGTGATTTAAAATTTAATTTAAATGTAATGTGATTTAAAAAGATTTTGTGATTTAAGTTCTTTCCATGTGCTATCTCACTGATTCCTCACAACCACTGAATCAGGGACTGTTATCATCCCCATTTTACAGAAGAGGAAACTGATTTGAACAGAAGTTAAATGACTTGCCCACAGTCACACAGCCAGTTTTTTTTTTAAATTAATTTTATAATCATAATTTTTTTGACAGTACATATGCATGGGTAATTTTTTTTATAACATTATCCCTTGTATTCATTTTTCCAAATTTTCCCCTCCCTTCCTCTACTCCCTCCCCTAGATGACAGGCAATCCCATACATATTAAGTGTGTTACAGTATAACCTAGATACAATGTGTAAATACCATTTTCTTGTTGCACGTTGAGTATTGGATTCCGAAGGTATAAGTAACCTGGGTAGATAGACAGTAGTGCTAACAGTTTACACTCATTCCCCAGTGTTCCTTTTCTGGGTGGAGTTGTTTCTGTCCATCATTGATCAACTGGAAGTGAATTAAATCTTCTTTATGCTGAAGATATCCAGCCAGTAAGTTTTTGAGAGGGAATTTGAATGAAGGTCTTCTTGCTTCCAAGTCCATTGCTCTGCCCACTGAGCCACTTGGCTTCCACCAGGCCTCTTTGCTGTTCTCTACATAGAAGTTCTAACTCCCCTTCCAGAGCTTTACTCCTGCCTGGAATGCTCTGACTCCTCACTCCCATTCTTAGAAGCTTTAGCTAATGCTCAGCATTAATAGTTAAATTACAAGAGCATCCTCCTATGGGAGGCCTGTCCAGCTCTATCCACTCCTCAGGGCCTTCTCCAATCACTTTACATATACTTTGTCTCTTCAATATTTACTTGTATTACATTCTTCTCTGCTGGCAACCCTCTTCCATTTTTGCCATTCTTCCCCTTTCCCACAACCTTTTCAAGGTCATAGATTTTTCTTTCTTTTTTTTTGTATGTTTGTTACATGCACACCCTTCCACCCCATCCATACCCCATCCCACCCCATTTATCTATCCATCCATCCATTCATCTATCTATCTATCTATGTCTGTCTGTCTACCTAGCCTTCTAGTTATCCTATCTATTTCTTAATATGAATATACATCTATCCATCTACCTATCCATCCATCTAGCTAGCTAGCTATCCATTCATCTATCTCTCTATTTATCTGCCTGTTTACTTGTCTATTTTCTAGCTACCATATCTATCTTTCTATCTACTTGTCAATATGAATATATCTATCTATCCATCCATCTTTCTCTCTTTCTGCCTGTTTACTCATCTATCCTTTTAGCTATCCTATCTTTCTATTTGTCATCTGAATTTATCTATTCATCCATCTATCTATCTATCTATCTATCTATCTATCTATCTATCTATCCATCCATCCATCCATCCATCCATCCATCCATCTATCTATCTATCTATCTATCTATCTATCATCTATCTATCTCTCCATCTATCTATATATCTCTCTATCTCTCTATCTATCTATCTATCTATCCATCCATCCATCCATCCATCCATCCGTCCATCCATCTATCCATCTATCTATCTATCTATCTATCTATCTATCTATCTATCTATCTATCTATCTATGTGTGTGTATCGTATCCTGGGACTGTTTCCTTTTTGTCTTTGTATTCCCACCTCCTAGCCTGTTGTAGGTACTTAATAAATGTTGGTTGAGGTTTGATGAATGTTTGTTGATTGAATGAATCAACCAGGCTCAGGAGTTCTAAGGGGTTAGGAAGTAGGGATACATGGTTTCTTTCCTATTCTCTGAGCTATTTTCTGTTCACCAAGAGCCTTCAGGACCACCCTGCAGGACTATTGGATCTTGTATTGTAAACTCCATTTTTGGAAGCCAAAGCTCCATTTCTCCCTCTTCTTAGCATTAAGAAAACCTAAAGATGTTTGTAAGCAATCTTCAGTAGCCAGCCAAGTCCCATCATCTCTTCACAGACCCGTAATGGAGACAGCTCAGGACCAGAGCCCAAGAGCCTTGGGAAGAGTAAGTTTCCCAACCCAGGATTTTCATCATCTTCCAAGAAACAGCTCTTGTGGAAATGTAGCCTGGAACAAAGAATTGGAAATTGAGGGGATGGCCATCAATTGGTGAATGTCTGAACGAGTTGTAGTCTGTGATAGTGATGGATGATTATTGTGCTATAGGAAATGATGAGCAGGATGGTTTCAGAGAAATCTGCAAAGACTTATGTGAACTGATGCAAAGTGATCCAGAACAATTTACACAGTAACAAAAATACTGTATGATGATCAATTGTGAAAGATTTAGTTATTTTAGTAGCAATGATCCAAGACAATTCCAAAGGGTTTATGATAAAAAATGCTATCCACCTCCAGAGAAAAAAACTGATGGAGTCTGAACACAGTTAGAAGCATCCTTTTTTTCTTCCTCCCTCTTTTTTCAACTTTTTTGTCTGTTTTCTTTCATGACATGACTAATACGGAAATATATTTTGCGTGACTGCACATGTATAACCTATATCAAATTGCTT
Organism: Sminthopsis crassicaudata; assembly: GCF_048593235.1. Classification (NCBI taxonomy): domain Eukaryota; kingdom Metazoa; phylum Chordata; class Mammalia; order Dasyuromorphia; family Dasyuridae; genus Sminthopsis; species Sminthopsis crassicaudata. The sequence continues at coordinate 45,109,359 of NC_133617.1, read as the reverse complement.
GCTGTCTCAGGGAGGTGGGAAGGAGAGAATTTGGAACTCAAAATTAAAAAAAATTAAATTGCTTTTATATATAATTGGAAAAAAATTAGGATAAAGAAAAAAAGAAATGGAGCCTCATAGCTGCTCCTAAGGGAGCTCCTGAAGAACCAGAGAAGAAAGTTCTCATTCAAGTTCTTGGCTCTGTCAAATGGTCCAAAATCAGAAAGTGGAATGATTTTATCAGTGAAAATTACGTTAAAGACATTACCATCTGCTTTGTTGCTTCATTCTAAGGATCACTGGATTCCCCATCAGATTTGAGGCTCTTTTCTTCTTTATTCTTCTCTATTAGAATGTGAGTTTCTTATAAGCAGGGCCTGATGACTTTTCTGAGTCTCTAGCACTTAGATAAATACTTTGCATGTAGTAAGCATTTAACATGTGCTTAATTCACTCATGTATTTAGTCACTCATTTATTCTTTCTTTCATTCATTTATTCCTTCATTTGTTCATACATTCAGCACATGCCCTGCCTTGTTTTCCCCTTGGGAGTCGAGCCCTGGGTTGGGATCTCAGACTACCCCTCACTTTCCCTATCTGTACAAGCAGAGAGTTGGATGAGATTGGTTAGAGATCCCTGTAACTCTGCGTCTTCGACCTAAAGAAATTCAGTTCAACCATCATTTTCCGAAGCACTCTGCCAGGTGTGAGGCAGAGTGGCCGAGGCTGAGAAGGCAAAGACAGAAAGAAATCTCTCTCTGCTATCAAGGAACTTGGGCCTTACTGGAGGAAATACAACTTGTAAACAAGGAAATGCACACAAAGTAATTTCAAGAGGGAGAGTATGATAATAAACTGGGGGTGGGAGATGGATGTGGAGGAAGGAATTGGGAAAGGTTTGGAGTAGGAGGCGCTGCTTGAGCTGGGTTTTGAAGGTCTGGGGGCAGCAGAGTTGCTATTTTTGAAGTTTGAAGTCATCTTTAGGTGGGAAAAAACCAAACAAACACCCAAACCCAGCTGCTTCCTCCCTCCTACAGTAGCCAGGCCTCCCTTCCCCTTTCTCTCCCGCCCTATGGGCGACTTTAAAAAACAACTCTATATATAATCAAAGAGAACAAAAAATAGCCTTTCTATATTCTAATAACTACTGAGAAGTGGCTCCAATTGAAAATGGAGATGGATTTGATAAAGGGCTAAAGAAGGAATTAGGGTTATGTGGAGTAATCTCTGGTCTGTGACTTGGACTTCATAACTCTCTGGAGAGGCGGGAGCCGGGGCTCTGGGGCTACGGGCCCAGCTCTGGACTTAAGCCTTTGCTGGTTTCAGTATCCGTTTCCTAGGATGCTGATTTGTCCAGCACATAACTGGCCTTGGAAATGTTCCCAGACTGCCCCAAGGTTTTCCCTTTTCACTACTTGTCCAACTTCCTTCTTCTCTGAGAACCTCAGAGTGGCAAGTTTACAGCTAGCTGGTTTCATAAACTAGTTTCTTGCAGACATCTAAAAAGGTGGATTCTGCTTCCAATTTAGCTCCCCACTTTTTTCAGCTTCTTGTAATCTGGCTTCTGATCTCTTCTCTCAATTGAAATGACTCTAAAAACTCTCCAGTGTTCTCTCCATGAGTATTTCTCAGTCTCCACGCTTTTGGACCCTTCAGCTGATTGTGACACTGCTGGTCCACCCTTCCTGTTGGACAGTCTCTTCTTCCTTGACTGCCCTGAATTTCCTCTGTTCTCCTCCAGTCAGTGACTGCTCTGTCTCACTCATTTTTCCTGGTTTCTTTATTGGTTCCTTACGTGTTCCAAAATTTCTGTCTTGAGTCCTCTTATCGTCTCTCTCTTGGTAAGCTCATCAGCTCCCATGGGTACAGTTACATCCCTTGGAAAAGGATGCCCAAATCTATTTATCAGGCTCTCATTTCTTCCCTGATCTTCAGTCCTTCTTTAATAGCTCTCTTGGACATCCTCATTATCACTATTACCACCGCCACCACTATATCATCATCATCATCATCATCATCATCATCATCATCATCATCATCATCACAGCTAAGTTTTATTAAGCACCTACTATGTGCCAGGTACTGTGCTAAGAGTTTTGCAATTATTATCTCTTTTCATCCTCACAACAACTTTGGGAGATAAATGCTTAGGGATATCCCTACTTAGATGGCCTATAGATATCGTTTTGCATATGCATCATGTCCCAAACAGAACTCATTATCTTTTCTTCTTGACTTCACTCATCCTGAACCTTTCTTTTTCATCCCTCATATGCAAATAATAATGACACAGGTAAGTTACTTTGCAAACTTTTGAGTGAAGTACAAATATTAGCTATTATTATTTTTGCTACTGTGCTAACTCATTGGTCCTCCTCCCTCTAAGCTTTGTCTTTTCCAATCTGACTTCCATACAGTTAATAAAATTATCTGCCTGAAGCACAGATCTAACCATCTTATTCCCTGCCTCAAGAACCTCAGGTTGTTATTTATCGCTTTTAGGTACTTAAAATCTTTTACTTCCCGAGTCCAGTCCAGCTTTCCAAATTTATTTCACATTATTCTTCTGCTGTTCCAGCAAAACTGTTCTACTGGTTGTTCTGTATGTGAACCATTCTCATCACCACAACTTTTGCACAGGCTGTTCCTCATCCCTAGAATGCTCATCTTCCTTTAAAGCTCAGCTCATGTTAGTGCTTTCTGCACTAAAGCTTTCCTAGGATCTAGGACCCCCCCTCTCAAATTACAATCTACATCATTTTATATATACTTATTTTGCATATACTAATATGTCTGCATGTTGTCCTCCTTATGGATTGTAAAGTTCTTGAGGGAGGTCTCCAGCACCTAGAACGATGTCTGGTACGTAAATGGTGCTTAGTTTATTCTTGTTGAACTATTTTATTTGAGCCTTATGACATGGTGATGGGAGAAGTATTGTATCATTATCTTCATTCTACAGATGAGGAAATTAAGGTTGAACTAGCCCAAATTCTGACAGCTGCTAATTGTCAGAACCAAGATTTGAACTCAAGTCTGACCCGCTCCAAATTCAACACTCTCCACATTTGAGTGTTCTGCCTCTTCATTAAAAATTCTGAGCTCTCTGGGATCCCCCTGGGTCAAACTGAATCCTTGGGGTCAGAGTTCCAATGATCTCAGTCCCTAATTATTTGTAAACTTCCTCCTCTGGAACCCTATGCTGACTCTATTCAACAATTAATCCTTCTTCCTTCCTTTCCTATACCATCCATTTCAGGTTATCTGCTTCTGTACATTCCCACCCTGTCTGCCAGACATTCCAAATCCAAAGAATTCCTTCCCAGGATTTCTTTTCTTTTCCTTAATTTTTATTGATATTGTTTTTTTTTTTTACATCACCTCTTTCCCTAAATATATCACTTCTCCCTTCCCTCACTCAGAGATCCAATATCTATCACAAAAAAGAAAAACAGAAAAAGAAAACAAAGAGTTCAGCAAATTATAGCTTTTTATTGATAGAACATATGCATGGGTAATTTTTTACAACTTTATCCCTTGCACTCACTTCTGTTCCAATTTTTCCCTTCCCTCCCTCCACCCCCTCCCTTAAATGGCAGGCAGTCTTATACATGTTAAATATGTTATAGTATATCCCAGATATAATATATGTGTGCAGAACCGAATAAATCTCTTGTTGCACAAGAAGAATTGGATTCAGAAGGTAAAAATAACCTGGAAAGAAAACCAAAAATGCAAACAGTTTACACTCATTTCCCAGTGTTCCTTCTCTGGGTGTAGCTGATTCTGTCCATCACTGATCAATTGGAACTGAATTGGATCTTCTCTATGTTGAAGATATCGACTTCATCAGAATACATCCTCATACAGTATTGTTGTTGAAGTGTACAGTGATCTTCTGGTTCTGCTCGTTTCACTCAGCATCAGTTGATGTAAGTTTCTCCAAGCCTCTCTGTATTCCTCCTGTTGGTCATTTCTTACAGAACAATAATATTCCATAACCTTCATATGCCAAAATTTATCCAACCATTCTCCAATTGATGGGCATCCATTCATTTTCCAGTTTCAGAGTTATTCTGATGATCAAATAAGTCTGTAGAGAGAGCATAAATAGTTCATATGAACATTTGGAGTGGGTTTGTCCCTAAATGTGCATGTTTTCTTGAGCAACTGTGATTCTCCTTTGCTCACAGAGCACAGTGCCTTCTTTGATGGAGGCAGACAATTTTTGGCTGTCCTATGCATGCCTCCCATGTCTCACAAGTGATTCCAAAGTTGTTCAGAGAGACCTTGAGAATGTCTTTGTATCACTTCTTCTGACCTCTGTGTGAGCATTTGCCTCCATAAAATAAGCTCTCCATAAAATAGTCCTGTAGGCAAGTTTGAAGTTTGGGCTATGTGGCCAGTTCATCTGTGTTGTGCTCTCCAGCAAAATTTGAATGCTGGGCATTTGAGCTTAAGAAAAGACCTCAGAGTCTAGTACTTTATCTTGCCATGTTATGCCCCAAATAAATTATTATGGCCACCTGCCTTCTTTGCCATTAGGACTGAGAGAATCGAGTTAGGACCAACCTTGAAGCTCTGACTACTTTACATACCATTGTGTCATAAACTCCCCCCCTCCATTTGAGTATTGCCCCTTATTTCAGAGTCTCCAGCCCTTGACCTTCTTATCTTAACCCCTGTCTTATCAGCATTAAATTATGATTCTTTCCTGATACTATGGCTTGTCCATCCACCCAATGTCCTCACCCTTCTTATCTGTCTTTGTTTCCCCTATAAGATTGTAAACTTAGGTTATGTATTCTGTTTGCAAACCCTAGTTAGCTAAAACCCTATAAAAGTTCCCTGCCTCAGTTCCTCTGGGCCAGAATGATTTGGACATGAGTCCCAACCTAAAACTCTCCACATTAAAAGATTAAAAACCAATCTCTGTCTTGCCTCAGTTTCTCTGGTATTAGAGTCAGGTGATCTTCAAACAATTCAAATGGAACTGATTTGGTTTTCCTGCATGGTGCTGGTATACTGTCCGTGTTTTACACGACTACAGCAATGTGAGCAGCACAACAGCTCTAGAAATCTTCAGCGTGGTAGGCAGTCTAATACCTCTTCTCTCCCATACTTTTCATGGGAACTTTCCAAGCCCTGAGCTTCTTTTGGAAATGCATGTGTCAACTGCAACAATTATGGGGTTATACTTGAAAAGGTACATGAACTTATCCACAGCATTCAGTGTTCTGCATTTGCCATCTGATTGTTCCACATACGGATGGTGTGGACGACTGATGGACGACTTGTGTGTTCTCATTGGGCCAAAATTAGCACAAATAGCAAGAATTGATGCATACTCAGTTGTAGCTCAGCTTCAGCTACATTGAGTGCGTAATCATCTTCAAGCAAAAAAAATTATGGACCAACTCTTCTTCCACTTTAGTCTTAGCTTGTAGCCTTTTCAAGTTAAATATCTGAGTGTCATGTGATAGCTGACCTTGATATCTTAATTGGCTCATCCTTCACCTGGAAGATGCTCATTTACCTGAGAGTCAGCATGACTTCAGAAAGGACCAAGAAATATGGTGTTTCAGGAGAAATGGCAGGAGCAGGATAAAGTTCTGTACACAATGTTTATTGATATGATCAAGGTCTTTGATACTGTCAGTCATGAGGGCTTATAGGTTATTATGCCAAAATCTGGTTGCCCAAATTTACTTGTATTACATTCTTCTCTGCTGGCAACCCTCTTCCATTTTTGCCCTTCTTCCCCTTCCCCATGATCTTTTTAAGGCCATAGATTTTTTTTCTTTCTTTTGTTTGATCTTTGATACATGCACACATCTCCATCCCACCCCACATTACCTCACCCTTCTATCTATCTACCTACCTACTTGTCTATCTATCCTTCTAGCTATCCTATCCATCTTTCTATCTATTTGTCAATCTGACTATATATCCATCCATCCATCCATCCATCCATCCATCTATCCATCTATCTATCTATCTATCTATCTATCTATCTATCTATCTATCCATTTATCTATCTATTTTCTATCCATCTATCATCTGCCTGCCTACTTGTCTATCTATCCTTCTAGCTACCCTATCCATCTTTCTATCTATTTGTCAATCTGACTATATATCCATCCATCCATCCATCCATCCATCCATCTATCCATCTATCTATCTATCTATCTATCTATCTATCTATCTATCCATCTATCCATCTATCTATCTATTTTCTATCCATCTATCATCTGCCTGCCTACTTGTCTATCTATCCTTCTAGCTATCCTATCTTTCTATTGAAGTTCATCAGTGTTGTTTACCAATTTCATGATGACATGCTCACATAGATAATGGATCATTTCCCAGTCACCAATGGAGGGAAGCAGGGCTGTGTGTTCACTCCTTTGATTTTTAGCATGTTTTCAGCAATGTTATGCTTTCAATGAGAATGGACTTTTAGCTACAGTCTTGCTAGAGACCTCTCCTTACTATATTTCCATGATCCTTTGACTCTTTCCACTTAGCTACGTTCTTTCCCAACTTAAGGTGCTATATAAATGTCAGTTATTATTATTATTATGCAAAGAGAAATCTACAGGTCATTCATTACAAGATAGGATGCCCCAGAAGGGCAAGTCCACCTCCCTTGGAGAGTGGAGTGGAGTGAAGAAAACTTCCCTCCCTCTCACATTTCCTGTTTGGTTTGTGGGATCTCACTAGCCTATAATGCTCACAGCTCATGTCGGGAAGCCTCGAGGTCGTGTCAACACAAGCCAAAAATACCCTAACCAATAGCCACCATAAACTCAGGGCCCGAGTCAGAGCAGACTCTGGACTTTCCCTAGCTGTGGGAAGTGGGAGAGATTTGACTCTTCTGGGAAATCAGCCAGCGTCTCCGAGACAAGGGCCCAGTCATGGCAACCTTTGACATCAGGGGAGGAGATGCTGTCCTTCATATCTTGGGATAGAAGAAGAGATTTTCCACGTAGAAAGCTTCTGGGCAGTTAAGAGGGGGCTACCCCTTCCACTTGGCTAGGAAGGAGTCTCTGGGAAGAAGAAGGGGAATGAATGACCCACACAGGACTTGATTATCTAGATATGGAGCTAGGCTAGAGACACTGAATTGCCAAGCACTTGATTCTCATCCCTCTTGGCCCCTGTTTTAGATTGAGAATAGGTCCCTAAGGAAACCTGAAGCCCCAATATTTTCTGGTAGACCCTCCAACTTCTTTAGGGGGAAGAGAAAGAAGGATCTAGGAATGGCTACAGTCTTTGTCCCTTCCTACTCTTCTGCCCCCTCCACTTCCCCAATTTGGGTGCTATGGAACAATATCTTTATTTACTCCTTGTTTAACCTCAGAGTAGATCATCTCACCTAATTTTTTTTTATTTTCATTTTTCTTTTGTGAAAATGAAAGGCTTGGAATGCATGAATTCTAAAGTCTCTCTGAGTTTTACATTGTTGAATGTATGTCGACTGAATTAAGTTAAATCCTCTGCACTGCTACTCAGTTTGACTTTCCTCAAGCTTAGATCTGACCAGGTTGCTCCCTTGCTCAAGAAACTTCAGTGGCTCTCCATAACTTTTAAGATAGGAATTCTTTTTTTTTTTTTGAGGGAGGAGGAAATCATGTACCTGCTTGGCACCCTGGCAAAGCCTACAACTCCTTCTTAGAATATTGTTTTTGAAGAATTAAAAAAAATGCTAAATTTCTGCTTAATGTTGGTAAAAAAAAAAATAACTTTTCTTCCCCTCCAAGTACATAAGAATCCTTGAAATCTCTCCAGGTCTGTGGATCCCAGATTATGAACCCTTGCTTTAAGATAAAATATACACTTTGTTTGGCATTTAAATTTCCTGATAGTCTGGCTCTAGCTGATATTTTTAGATTGAGTTCATGTTATTCCTCCTCACGTGCTGTACACTCAAGGCAAATTGGACTATTGCTCCTCCCATGTGGCATTTTGGTCTTGGCTCATAACTGATTCTTCCCCTGCCTATAATATTCTTCCCTCTCCTCCCCATCTCTCCCTTTTGGAATTCCTAGTTCCTTTAAAGATTCAGTTTAAATATGATCTCCTTCATTGGGATTTTCCTGCTTAGATAGATGATAGATGGATAGATAGATAGGTGGATGGATGGATAGATAGATCAGTATCTGATGAATGAATGAATTGATGGATGGATGGATGGATAGATTACTAGGTAGATGATAGATGCGTAAAATAGACAGACAGAAAGATGTAGATGGATGGATAGATAGATAAATGAATGGATGGATAGATTAATAGATGATAGATGTATAAAATGGAAGGATACATAGATGATAGATAAATGAATGGATGGATAGATTAATAGATAGATGATAGCTCACTAGATGGTTAGATAGATGATAGAAAGAACATTTATTAAATGACTACCCGTTTGCACAAATACCTTGCTCATATTTGACATGTCATAGGAAGTCTCAGGCACATCACACACTTCCCTTCCAGCATACCCTTCTACCTTTTTTTTTTTTTTGTGAGTGTTTTTCTCCCCACTGTTCAGCGCAGTTCCTGGCATACAATAAGTGCATAATAAATGCTTGTTTCCTTTTCCTTCTGTTTTATTTATGCACTAGCTGGCAGGTGCTTTGGGGTGATTGTATTTTGAGAATCATTCAGTGATTTGTAGTCACTGTCTTCTTTTTTTTAATGTTGAGGCAATTGGGGTTAAGACACACAGCTAGGAAGTGTTAAGTGTTCAAGATCAGATTTGAACTCAGGTAGGCCCCTGGGGATGAAAATCAAGTCTAGTAAACAAGTGTTTATTAAGCACTTACTATATGCCAGTTAGCCCTGCCCTCAAGGAGCTTACATTGGAAGAAGACAATCTTCCTGAACTCATATTTGAATGGTTAGCAAACTCTCCCCATCCCAGGGTTCTGAAATCCTGGATACCATTGTGCAAACCTGGTACCCTACCCCGCTCTACTTATTCCCAATTCTCTGTTCTGAGCTTTCTGGAATGCCTATTCCATAATTAACAAAGTGAATTAAATTTTAAACATTTTCTTTGCTCATTCCTTCTATCTTCTGGTTCTCATTGAGACATGGCTTTCTTCTCATGACAGTTTATCTGTTGACTCTGTGCTTTCACTCATTCTTCCTTCTCTCCCCATGGGTCACTGGGTGGGGAGTTTGGAATACTCCTTGCTACCCATTGCCAGCTCCAGGCTCTCCCTCTAGTACCATTACTTAGTAACCTTTTATTTGGGGTTCATACAAAACACATTCATTGCCCAATCAAGATTCTGGTGGCTGTTGTATTCTGACCTCCAGGATACTTTCTTTAGTGGGTTCGGTACCTGTTCACAGCCTTTCTCTCCTCCCCTATTTCTGCCCTTAAAGAAGGGACTTGAGCATGCACGAAGGTACTGACTCACGGTACTTCCTACTCCTTCACTCATTTGCTTACTCATTCCCGATGACCTACTCCTTCACCCCATCACCGTCACACGATGCACTGGTTTTATCACCTACACGTGTTCCATAAATTCTGAAATTCCTTTATCTGATCATAATCCTATCATTCATCTTCCTTCCTTCCCCTCCGCTGTCCTGTCCTGTCCTGTCCTGTTCTCTCCATTTCTCTCCTCTCCTCTCCTCACTTGGTGTTTCCTCCCATGAATTTATAGATTGTCTCTGTAGATGATTCTCGGAGCTGTTTCTCCAGCTCTGATCTCTCTCTAGATCTTCAGTCTCCCATTTCCAACTGGCTGTTACACATGTTGAACGGGAAGCCACACACACACACACACACACACACACACACACACACACACACGTGTGTGTGTCCCAACTTAATCTCATTATCTTTTCCTCTAAATCCCTTCCTTCTTCCTTTCCTTTTGTGGCCCAATTTACCATTTCTCCCCCCAGTTACCCCAGTTCTTAGCCAAGTTATCACACTGGACTCTTGACTCCCTTTTATCCTCCCCTTTCCCTTTATCCAACGAGTTGCCAGGTTCTGTTGATTGTACTTTCACATCTCTTGAATAAGCCCTCTCTTCTACCACTGTTACCAGGTCTTCATCACTTCCTGCCTGTACTATTAAAAGTCTGCCACCTGCTCTCCCTGCCTCATCTCTTCCCATTCCAACCCACCCTCCTCTAACCTTTCAAATTATTCTTCCTAAAGTTGTTATTGTTTGTCCTTTAAATTTTTTTTGTTTTATTTATTTTTTAATAAACACCATTTTATGAATTATGTGGGGAGAGAAAAATCAGAGTAAACAGGAAAAACTATGGGAAAGATTAAAAAAAAAACCTAGAAAAAAGAAGTGAACATAGCATGTGTTGATTTGCATTCAGTCTCCTTAGTTCTTTCTCTGGTTGCAGAGGACATTTTCAGTCCAAAGTCTATTGGGAGAGAGTCCTCTGCTCTTGAAGAGATCATGACATCAGGGAGATCATGTCATGACATGTAAGTGAATTGGATTTAAGTGAAGGAGGGCTGTACAAAGTCATTTTCTTTTCTTTTTCTAATTTTCTAGTATTTCCTTTTTCTAATTACATGCAAAGATAGTTTTTGACATTCATTTTGGTAAGATTTTGAGTTCCAAGTTTTTCTCCCTCCCTCCCTTCTTTCCCCCTCCCCAAGACAGCAAGCAATCTGGCGTAGGTTATACATGTACAATCCTTATAAACATATTTTGGGCTGTACAAAGTCACCAGTCTCACTTTCTTTTCTAGACCCATCTGGGTCCAGTGGCCAGATATAGATCAGGATGGCCAGAGACGTGCCCAGGAACAGTGGGAGACCTTGGTCTTTTTAAACTAAGGTTTTTTTCCCAAGTCTCAGTTTGACTGAGGCAACACCCATTCAGTGATTAAGGCTAGATATGAAATGAGCCTATTTTACCTAGTTAAAAAAAAATCTTTTTGAGAGGGGAAGATCTTCTGGCCAAAATAGAAACTTCCTAAAGTTCAAATTTGATCATGTTTCTGCTCCTACTCAATAAATAACAGTGGCTCCCTAATATTATCAGGATCAAATAAAATATATTTCCTTTCACTAACCTGACTTCCCTCTGACTTTCTAGTCCTACACCTTATTCTATGATCCAGCAATCATACAATTCTTTCTTACTGTTCCCTTCACAAGACACTCCATCTTCTGCTTCAGGGAACTTTCCCTGACTGTGCCCCATGCTTAATTTTCTCTCTCTCTCTCTGAACTTTATCTTTTTGATTCCTTGGCTTTCTCCAAGTCTCAGCTAAAAACTCACTTTCTGCAAGAAGACTTTCTTGGTTCCCCTTAATGCTAGCGCCTTCTCTCGGAAACGATCTCCCATTTAGGCTGTCTCTATTTTTCTTGTAAATATTGGTTTGCGTGTTGTCTTTCTCATGAGACTGTGAGCTCCTTGAGGGTAGGAACTAATTTTTTTTACCTCTGTTTTTCCACTATTTAGCATAGTATCTGACGCACAGGAAACAATACATGCTTATTGATTGATGATTGAATCACTAGTGGGAAGAGATAGGGAGAATAAGAGTTGGTCAGATGATTCCCTTAGTTGTAAAATCACTGTTTCTCTATTTGCATATCCTTTATCTATATTTTGTAGTTATTTATCCATAAAATATTGTTTCTTCCTAAATGAATGTAAATGACTTAATGGTAGGTAGGGTTTCTATTTCTATCTTTGTATCCTCAGTGCTTAGAATAGGTTTTGGCACATAGTAGTCACTTAATATATTTCTGCTGAATTGAATTAAATTGTGGCTTCAGGTGGGGAAGGTCAGGACTTGGCTTCCTTGCACCATGTGTCCAGTTGGTCAGCACAGCTGGTCACCCATTTGGATTTCTGTTCCTTGGTCTACAGGCCCCATCACAATGACCACAAAGCATGTTTTCTGTTCCTTATAATCTGCTCCTTCTTTCCCCTCTGTGGCCCTGGAAGATGCTCAATTGTCTTCACCTCTGGGGCACTTAGAGATTCCAGTGGGGCAGAAAGTTCAGGTTGTGATGGGAGGGATTTATGGGAAAGGTTGAGTTAAGGAGCTCAGGGCTCAAGACAGAATCTCTTTCTACTAGGTTCCAACTGTTCAAAGCCTAGGACTATAAAAGGCAAAGATCAGGGGATGAGATGGATTTTTTTTTTTTTAATATCCGGAGTAATTAATTTTTTAGGGTTTCCAGTTCTTCTCTGAAGAGATCATTCTCTGTGAACTAATTTGTCTCCCCTTTTCCTTGTCTCATCTCACTTTTTCTCATCCCCTTTTCACATATTAAAGTAGCTTTATTCCTTACCAAAGTCAATCCCTCTCCTTGTTCAGGTAATATATTGCCTCCTCTGTCATCCCTGCTTCTTCACTTATTTTTCAAATTTTCCCTTTTCCATTGGCTAATTTTCAACTGCTGACAAACATGTCTATGTCTCACCTGGCTTGAAAAAAAAACCACTCCTTGATCCTTCCATCCCCCTAATTATCACCCTATACCTCTTTTGCCCTTTGTAGCTAAGTTCCTGGGAAATCCCATCTATAACAAGTATCTCCACTTTCTTTTCTCTCATTGTCTTCTTAATCTCTTAAAATTGGGGCTTCTAATTTTAGCATCCCACTCAATCTGCTCTCTCTAAAGTTGTCATACCCAATGGCCTTTTGCCAATCCTTGTTCCACTTGACATCTCTTCAGCTTTTGATACTGGCGATCCCTTTTTCCTTAATGTTCTCTTCTCTTTGATTTGGGGCTATTTTGGTTCTCCTCCCACCTATCTGACTGCTCCATCTCTGTCTTTGTGGTTGGATACTCCTCATTCAGATCATGCCCTCTAGCCATAAGTGGTCCTGCCTCCTTCTATATTACATTATTTGGTGATCTCATCAGCTCTCATGGATTTAATTACCATCTCTATGCTGATTCTCAAATTTACCTTTAATGCTCCCAACTCTTTGTTGACCTCCAATCTCTCATCTTTAACCACCTTTCAGACAGTTCAAACTGTCAAGTAGCATCTTGAACTTATTATGTCCAAAACAAATTATCTTCCCTTTAAACTCTTTTTCTGACCATTTTCTCTATGACTGTAGAGGGAAATATCATCTTCCCAGGTCCTCAGACTCCCAATTTAGGAATCATCCTAGTCTCCTCGCTATCTCTCACCCTCAGATCCATGCTGTTACTAAGATCTATAAATGTCATCCTTGCAACTCCGATGTGCTCCTTTCTGTGAATTGACCCTACTTCTTGTGCAGTGCAGGATCTCCTCACCTCACACCTGGATTATTGCCATAGCTTGAGGGTGGGTCTCTGCTCCAAATCTCTCTCCACTCTAGCCCATCCTCCATTCCTAAAACTCAGGTACAACCATGTCACTTTTCTACTTAATATACTCCAGTGGCTCCCTATTGCCTCCAGAAACAAATACAGAATGTTCTGTTTGACATTGAAAGCCCTTCATAACTCTTTTACCTTTAAGTCTTTTGATATATCAGTCCCTGACATGTATTTTTTGATCCAATGCCACTGACCTCATGGATGTTCTACAAACAACACCCTCCATCTCTCAGATCCCCATACCTAGAACGTTCTCTCTCCTTCCTTTTCACTACTGACCTCCCTATAGTCATAACAAAAATCTCACTTTTTACAGGAAAACTTCCCCAACTCTTTTTAATTCCAGGGTTGCTCTTGTTCTTGTCATTGTTCTTGTTCTTATCATTATTCTCCTCCTCCTCCTCCTCCTTTTCTTTTCTTCTCCTTTTTTCTTCTCCTCCTCTTCCTCCTAAACATGTGCAATCCTTTAAAAAATTTTCCATATTTGACATGCTTTGCAAGAAAAATCAGACCAAAAGAAAAAAAGAGGAGAAAAAAAAAGTAAACAAAGAAAAAAAGGTGAAAAGACTATGCTTCAAATCCATATTCAGTCTTTGTAGCTTTCTCTCTGGATATAGATGGCATTTTCCATTCCAAATCTATTGGAATTATCTTGAATCACCATTATGCTGAAAAGAGTCAGGCCCATTACTATTGATTATCACAACTTTGTTGTACTGTATACAATGTTCTCCAAGTTCACTTTGAATCAGTTCATGTAAATCTTTCCCAGCTTCTTTCTACAAACTAATTCCTACTTATCTTGTCTAGAGCTTGCTTTGTATATTTGCATATTGTCTCCCCTATCAGATTGTAAGCTTCTTGAGAGCAGGAATTATTTTTTGCCTCTTTTTTGTATCTTCAGAGCTAAGCACAGTATAAAAGCTGACTTGAAGCTTAACATCAAAAAACCCAAGATCTTGGAGTCTGGTCCTATCATTTTCTGCAAAGAGAAAGAAGAAATGGAAGCAATGTCAGATTGTCAGAAGCAGAAAATTTGAAGGCAAAAGGAGAAGGGGATGGCAAAAGATGAATAGTCCCCCACTTCCCTTTCCAGGCCTCAGTTTCCTCACTTGAAAAAGAAGGAAGTTCAAATAGATGGTCAGTAAAATTCCCTCTTTTTCTATGGTTCTTATGTGAGACTTAACACCTTTTCTTCCCATGGAAGCAACAAACATAAGTTTAGATAGATCTCAAGAGATGGTGGAGGATGGAAAGACGTTGTGCTATGGTCTATGGAGTCATGAAGATTCAGACAATATCCGACCAATAACAAAACATTGATTGATTGAGTAAAGATAATTTTTTGCAGTTAGTTGCCATGTGGTAGACTGGAAACTGGAGTCAAAGATTCTGAGTTCAAATCTCACCTTGGAGATTACTTTATGCATGTGTTTTTGGGCAAGTCACTAAGTCTCTGTGAGCCTCAGTTTCCCCATCTACAAAAGGTGGGAGATGGACTAGGTGATCTCTGAGATCTTTCTAGCTATAAATCCTCTGGTACTTGTTTGCCTTATGGATTGTACTTCTGGTCTCAGTCCTGTAAGCTAGTACCAGTTAACAGCCTCTTCCTTGTGGCTCTGGATATTAGTCCAGAAATACCAAACCTAGGGCCAGAGGCTGATGCATCTAATGTCTGGAAGTAGGAGCCTGTGGATACCTGGAGACCTAGAGAGTCTGGTGGATAAATGGGCTTAATCCGAAGACTTGCTCTAAGAATGGGTTGTCTGTGTAACTCTGGATGGTGAGGTGGCTCTTGGGAGAACTTCAGCTGCTTGGGAGAACTTTGTGAGTCTGGTGAAGAGGAAGAAATTCTTGGCGAGCCTTGCTGCTGCTAATTTCTGTGGGTGTACCGTTTCATGACCGTATTCAAATATGTAAATATTTACTGAGGGTGGGGGCCTTAAGTTCCTGGTCCAGAATTGGGGTATGGGGGAAATAAGGCAGGGAAACATCGTCCCTTGTGTCAGCTCTACAATTGCCCTACAGACTGCCTACAATCTGCAGAAAGATAGTCTAGAGTAGTGGGGGACATGGTGACCATCATATAGAATTCAATGTAGATTCAGGGAGACCCTACGATTAAGAAAACGGTACTTTTCTCTTTTACCCTCATGAGTGATTTTGTAATCTGCATCCTTTGGTAAGAAGCCAAGGTATAATCGCAGAGGTAGGATGGTATGGTGGAAAGATCACTGGATCTGGAAGAAAGAAGGAAGGAAGACCTACTATGTGCCAGGCACTGTGCTAATCACTTTATATCCTCACAACAAGTCTGGGAGACAGGTGCTGTCATTGTCTCATTTTATAGTGGAAGAAACTGAAGCTGAAAGCCTATGTGAAGGTCACACAGGGAGGATTTGAACTCAAGTCCCCCAGTGCTACCTCTGGAGCCAGAAGATCTGATCTCAGAGTCCTTAGAACCGCCCCCCCCCCATCTTCCATTTGCTAATGCTTTAGCATTAGCAAATCTTATTGACTTTTCTTCTTACCTATGTGACCATGAGCTTGTCATTTCCCCAAATGATGGCATTAGATCAAGCAGTCAGAGGTCCCTTCTAGCCCTCGATTTATGATGCTGTGATTGAAGTTAATTAGCCCCCACTTCCCTTTCCAGGTCTGTTTCCTCATTTGAAAAAGAAGGGAGTTCAAATAGACCGATGGTCAGTAAAATTCCTTCCAGCTTTAATCTCTATGATCCTTGTATGAGATTTAACACCCTTTCTTCCCAATTCTTCCATCTGATTTTTTTTTTAACCTCGATGAAAATAAATTGGGGAGAAAAGGTAGAAGAGGGAGAGGGAAGTCTTCTAGACTCCTAGAAAGATTCATAAAGCTTTGGGAGCTGAGAGTTTGTCAACTTGGGGCAATTCTTAATCCTTCTGCTCTGCCTAAGAAGGGATAGGATCTGGGTGTGTTTGGCAATGGGGGTGGAAGCAGTTGACCTGGTAGGAGAGAATGTGGTGCCTCATGGATCTCTGATGACATCTAATCTTACCGTCCCATATTATACATAGGGAAACTGAGGCCCAAAGGAGTTAAAGGTCCCACAGATACTGAATGGTTGATTTTGGGATTCAAACCCACAGGCAATAGTTTTTCCATGCTCCCCCTCCCAGTGATTTTGTTAAGCAACTATTTATTCCCTTCCCCTTCTTACTCCACTACCCCTCCAACCAGGAACTTCAGAGTCCAGTTCTATTGCTATGGAATCTTTCTTTTCCCTGGAGAAAACAGCCAAGGCAGCTCCAAAAGCTTGATGTAGGAAACTCTTGATTCAGGGAAAAATTGTTCTTGTTTCCTCTGTTTTATTGGCATTTAAATGGGAAACAGTGTGTCAGCTTAGACTAGCTGGGGTCATTTATTTTCAAACAATGTCCACTAAATTTCTGTGCCACAAATAGACAGGGGGAGGATTGTGAAATGTTTCAGTGAATTTCCTCCTGCTTACACACCCTATTGAATGAGTTACAAGCAAGTGACTTTGCAGCTGTGAAGGTAGTTTTCACACCAGGAGTTCTCTATGTGGATCCAGCTCCTCCCTAACCCCTCCAAAGAGTAACTAATGAAAAACATATCCTGGCTCCCTGTTTGATGGATCCAGCCAGGACCCACTTGCTCAACCTCCTGGAGGCTGCTGGTGTCTCTTAGAGTTGCTGTGTTCCAGATGAGTACTATGGGGGACAGCTCCTGGTGCTGGAGACTGGACTGGGAAGTTGTATTCCTGAGGTCCCAAAGCTTTGGATTCTTGTTCTGACTCTGGCACATCCCAGCTGTGTGACCCTGGGCAAGTCACATAACCTGTTTGCTTTGGTTTCTTTAACTGTGGAATGAGGTTACTTCACAGGGCTGTTATGAGAATCAAATGACATAATATTTGTAAAAGGTTTTTAGTATAATGACTGTCACATAGTAGGTATTATACAAATGCTTATTCTCTTTCTTCCCTCCACTTTCCTGACCTTCTTTCTCCTTCTCTTTCCCCCCATCCCAGTACCTCCTCTCCCTTCCCCTCTTCTTCTTTCTTCTCTTCTCCGGTCTTCTCTTATCTCCTCCTCTTTAGTCATTCAAAGATCCCTGCTGTTTCCAAAACACAGTGACAAGAGAAGGAAGCATATGGAGGAAGCAATGCTATGAGGAGGGTGTGTGTGTGTGTGTGTGTGTGTGTGTGTGTGTGTGTGTGTGTGTGTGCTGAAAAACAGGAAAGCTGCTCCCTTCAAATAAGGATCAGTGAAAGAAATGAGAATATTTAGCCTGGAAAAGAACCAGCCAG
This sequence comes from Sminthopsis crassicaudata, assembly GCF_048593235.1. Classification (NCBI taxonomy): domain Eukaryota; kingdom Metazoa; phylum Chordata; class Mammalia; order Dasyuromorphia; family Dasyuridae; genus Sminthopsis; species Sminthopsis crassicaudata. Next base: position 45,091,737 of record NC_133617.1, on the reverse strand, counting down.
TCAATAAACATTTATTAAGCACCTACAGTGTTCCAAGCACTCTGGGGTTTAAAAAAAAAAAGGCAAAAGACAATTTCTGTTCTCAAGGATCTTACAATCTAATGGGGGAAGACAAAAATACAAAAGAAAAACTGAAAGAGACAGAGACAGAGACAGAGAGAGACAGAGACAGAGAGAGAGAGAATTTGTTTGCATATAGGAAAGTGCTTGGTACAGGGATATGTTGAGGTCAGAGGAAGGTTGCTATAATCATGGACATTGTCTTGGGATGAGGGACTAGACTTTCCCTATCTCATTCAGGGACTGTAGTGGCGGAGAGGCTGATTTAGGTTGGATCCAAAGCCCTCATATTTGGGCTTGATGACAGACTCTGTATCTGTTGTCTGATGCCCAACCTACTTAAGGCTATACATGCTTCTCATTGAGTTGGTTGAAGGGTAATGATTTTTTTTTGTCTATCAGTTATTGAAGATTAATCATCAGAACCATAAAGAGCAGAATGAGCAGAGTGAGCAGCGTGGAGGAAACCACCTGTCCTTGAAGGACTGAAGTGAGTGGAAAATACAATGCATTTGGAGACAGAGGATCTGGATTTGAACCCTGCCATTCTCATTAGCTAGCTGTGTGATTTTGGAGAGTAATAAGAGCTGATAATGTGCTTTAAGGATTGCAAAGCACTTGGTAAGTGCTATTATTATCTTTATTTTGGGGAGGGAGGAATCACCATTTATGAGGAATATTCCCACCACAGCTAAAAATCCATGGCAAGATTCAAACTCAGATTTTCCCTACTCTGAGGCATTTAAGTACAATGATCCTCCATTTTGTCATCATAAAACATAGGACTAGATAACCTGAAACTCCTTTTAGTTCTAAATCCAGGTTCCTATGTTCTAAATAATATCTAAAAATTGAATGGGTCTTATTGGGAGGTAGTGAATTCCCCCTAAGTGGAAGTCATTAAGCGGAGGCTGGTTGACCATTTGCTGAGGATGTTGTGATGAGGTGAGTCTTATTTAGGTCTGGGTTGGACTAGATGTTCTTTGGGGTCCCTTCTAGCTCTGAGATTCTGTGCTTCTAAAAAGCCCTGGATATCTTCACCACCACCCCTTGGACTTTGTGCATCACGTGACTCTTCCTGGATATTCTCACCTCTGGATTTTCTGGACTGCACAATCTCCTTGTTCTCCTACCTATATGACTGATCTGCCTCAGTTGCCTTTGCTGCCTCACTTTCACACTTCTTAACTGTAGGTATTCCCCAAGGTTCTGTCCCGGGCTCTCTTCTTTTTTCTCTTTTTCTCTTAGTAACCTTATTTCCCCCCATGAAGTGTCATTGTATTCTATAGAGGTGATCCTTCCCACAAGCTTCAGTCTCATGTCATTCTTGGACATTTCAAAGTGGATATTATCTCAAATTCAACATGTCTATAGCTGACCAAACTCATGATCTTTCCTTCTTTTAGCAAATCTTGCTATTTCTGTCAAAGGCATCGCCTTGTTTCTAGTACACTCTTGTTTATTCTTCATTCTTGAAGAGGACAATGATGTAAGGGAAGGGTTATTATGACATTTCAGTGAGGGAGGGCTATGCAAGGTCACCTGCCTCACTTTCCCCTCCAGAACCAGTTAGGTCCAGTGGGCAGATGGAAATCAGGATGAGCAGAGATGGGCCTGGATGCAGTGGAGGACCTTTGCTTTAGGTGGGTAACCCCACACTGCCTTCAACTCTTTCTCTGCTTCACTCCATAAATCCAATCAGTGGGCACATCTTGCCGTTTTTACCTCTTGGCTTCTTGGAACGGAACCCTTTTCAGGAATTCATTCCTTCTCACCTAGATTGCTGGGATAGCCTCCTGAGTGGTCTTCCTGCCTCTTCTCTCCTCACTACAGTCTACCTTGCCATGGGAGTCATTCGGCACTCCCCATGGCACCGTCTTCCATTTCTGAGTCTTTGTATCAGCCATCCCAAATGCCTGGAGTGTGTTCTCCTTCACCTTGGCTTCCCTCAGCTCAGGTATTGTCTTCTGCAGGGTTTCCTGATCCTCAACTACTAGCATCCCCCTTCTCGAGTTGTTTTGTTATTTTTTAGTCATTTTTCAATGGTGTCCAACTCTTTGTTGGCCCCATGTGGGGGGGTTGCCATTTCCTTTTCCAGCTCATCTTACAGATAAGGAAATTGAGGCAAACAGGACTAAATGAGTTGTTGAAGCTCACACAATAAGTACATAAGGCCAGATTTGAAGTCAGTTCTTCTTGACTCTATGCCTGGTTCTCTGCACTATCTAGCTGTCCTGTCAAGGTTTAATGATGTACATTTTTGCATTTATTCACATCATATTTATGTTGTATATATTTTTATATACTTGTTTTCCTCTCTTACACTCATCTTCCCATTTTTTAATGTAATGATTTTTTTTTCCCCCTCTTTTTCTTTTAAAAGAATTCTTTGTTATAGGAAGGTTTTTTGGGGGTTTTTTTGAGAGGGATTCAAGGGGAAATGTGGGCAATGTAAAAAAGAAAGATCAATAGCATTTTATGTTAATAAAACTTATAAAATAAATATAAAAATAATAAAAGCAACATATATAATACGCTCTCTATGAATAGAGATTGTTTTATTTCTGCACTTGTGTCTCCAGAGCCTAACACAGTGCTTGGTATATAATAGATGCTTAATAAGTGTTTATTTACTTGAAGTCCCCTGAAGTCCTTCCTCTCTGTCTCTCTCTCTCTCTCTGTCTGTCTCTGTCTCTCTCTGAATCTATCTCTTTCTCTGTCTGTGTCTGTCTCTCTGAATCTCTGTCTCTCTCTGTCTCTGTATCATCTGTCTGTCTCCCCCCTCCCCCCGGGTTTCTTGCCCAAGCCCAGGCTGCTCTTGCCCAGGCTGCTCAGTACCGGGCACAGTGCCGGGATGCTCAGACTGCCACCCTGCAGGGCGGGCACAGCGGCCGGCTCCATAGCAACAAACATGCCGGATTACCGTTGCCCGCACACTTTGTATAATGAGCCTCCCACAGGATATTTCTCCCTGTGCGTCCTGCATCCTAATCAGAAACCAGGCCGGAGCCTGTGGGCCCCCTCTGCCACCTCCTCCTCCCAGTCCCCCCCTCCCCCTTTGAATGCTTTAATCCCTCTGACTCTGGTTGCCCGGCAGCGGGGCTGCTTCCCCTTCCTTTTGCTCCCCTCCCCTCCTTTTTCTGGGGGAAGCGGCCCCCGCTGTCCTCGGGCCCTCTTGTTCCCCATGTTTCACTTACTGCATTAATGACCTCAGACACACCGGGCAGCCCACTCATGAAAACCCGCGGACATTCAGCCAGGCCCGATCTAATAAGGGACTGTCCGCAGCTGACAAATGGAATCAATTTTTCTGCTCAAGCAGGCCGGCGCTTGGCTCCGGAGGCTGGGTGAGCAAGATGGGCAGGGTGGGGGTACGGGAGCAGCCAGAGGAGCTGACAAGTCATCAATAGCTCCCATCTATGTAGCCTACTGTGTGCTAGATACTTTGTAGATGTCATCTTCACGACAGCCCTGGGAGATGCTATTATCATCCCCATTTTACAGATGAGAAAACTGAGGCAGGTGGAAATGATAGAGGTAGGGGCTATATTATCATCATCCCCATTTTACGGATGAGAAAACTGAGGCAGGTAGAGACGATATAGGTAGGTGCTATTATCCTCATTTCACAGATGAGAAAACCGAGGCAGGCAGAGATGAAGTGCTTTGCCAGCATCAAACAACCAGATTGATCCTTGATTTCCTTATCTGGAAACCAAGAGGTTGGAGCCTCCAACTTCACAATTATGATCCAGGGAACGGGGAGCCCAGTGACTGGTTCTAGGTGGGAAGGACGGTGAGGAAGCCCTTCTCTGACTAATCCAGGTTCCACTTGCTGGGGACACGGTGCCCATGTTCAGCCTTGTAACAGCCCTGCTCCGGGGACAAGGTCACTCTGTCGAGAGAGACAAGTTAATGGCATTTGGCAGCGTGGCCAGGGTCACTTTGGCCCATCTGCCAGGCCCACGGTGGATCTCTTCATGCTCGAGAAGACTCCGAGCCGTCATCTCTCCCTCACCTTTGGCTGGGGCTCTCGTCACACCTGGGTGCGACGGCCTTAGTCAGCGATTCCAGCCGTCCTGGCAGATGAAGCTTTCGAAAGCCAGCTCCAGCCTTAAATCTCCCCCGTGCTCAGAACCTGCGCATCTCCCTCCCTCCTCGAGAATCCAATCTCTCCTCCTCTGCCTGGTGTTCAAGGCCATCTGGCCTGATTAGACTTCATAAAGCAGTTTGCCATAGGGGAAGAAGCACCGACTTTGGAGCCCAATGTCATGTTCACATTCCAGGCACAATGATCCCGGTTTGATTTTGGGTGGATTTCTTAGTCTCCCGGTGCCTCAGTTTCCTTATATGTAAAATCATGGTGTCGGGCTAGATGATCTTTGAGGTCCCTTCCAGGGCTATAGGATGAATCTATGGCTTTTGGGATGCAAGTTCCCTTCTCTGTGCCTTTGTTTCTGCTGGAGTTCCATTCCATTCCAACTCCTCTGGAAGCGTCCTTCAGGGCCTGCATCAATTCCTATTGACTCCAGGAAGCCTTCTTTTACTATTCTAGTTCCCTTTATTTAATGTGATTTAATCAACATTTATTAAGTGTTTCCTGCCTGCAAAATACAGTGCTAAAAGCTAGAAGGCAAACTGAGAAGTTGAGGGCGTTGTGTTTTTAACTTGTATTCTGTAAACTTGATTTTTAAAAAACTTATTTTGATCTCTACATTTATAATGGATTTCCTCTGTAATCTTATGTGTTTTATTTTAAGCATTTAACACAATTGTTCTGAGACCGGGTCCTTATGTTTCACCAGAGTGGATTAAGATAACTTGGACTTGGAAGTCATTTAGAGATCTCAACTCCATGGTCCTAAAAATAGGATTCCAAGTTGTACAGAAATGGCTAGTGGACAGTCAGAAGACCTGAGTTCAAACCCAGCCTTGTACTAGTTGTGACCCAAGCCACTTACTCTGTCTGCCTTCATCTTCACCTGTAAAATTGGGATAATAATAGCACTTACCTCCCAGGGTTGTTATGAGGATTAAATGAGATTATATTTGTAAAACTCTTAGCACAGTGCCTGATACCTAGAAAATGCTATATAAATGCAAACTATTTTTATTATTATCTATAAAATGGAGATAATGATAGTATCTACTTTTCAAAATTATGAGAAAAATAAGATATTTTTAAAGCAAACTTTAATGAGCTATATAAATATTAGCTGTAATAATATATCATAATATAATATATAATAATTATTATCTACATTGAAAGTTCCTAAAAGAGTTCCTTAAAGAGATTATGAATTTCCTATTAAAAAACCATAAAAATGCTACGTGGGGGTAAAGGGAATCAAGGAATGCTTCTTGGAAAAGTTTGTGTTTCAGTTAGACTTTATTTAAAAGATACAGAAATAACATGGAAATAGGTTTTGCATGACCTCACATGTACAATCAAATTGCCTTCTCAAGAAGAGGTGCACAAAGTTAGAGAATCCACTTCAAATGTTCACATGGGCTATTTGGGCCCAGCCTGCAGTGGAGCATTCTTAGTTCCTATTGGTGTAATCGGCCACAATCAGACACTGTAATTAGACTCTAACATGGTCCTCTTCAAGAACAAAGGACAACAACCAACATGTACTTGGGAAATATCTACTGAAACCAGTGAAAATAATTTAAAAATTAAATAGGCATAAGGATTGAGCCCATGAGGAGAGTAGGAAGTATGTTCTAGACTTGGGCAGCAGCATGAGAACAGTGATGGAGGTGGGAATGCATCAGATGTGTGCTGGAGAACGGGGTAAGTTCAGCTTGGCTATGCACAAAGTATAGGGGAGGGCAAGAATAGTGAGACAAGGTTAAGAAGATTGAAATTTATTGAATGGGCAATAGTGATCCATCCAGAGGATAAACATGAGAGACATTATCAGATCGATCTATCTATCATCTATCCCTTCCTTCCTTCCTCCCTCCCTCCCTTTCTCTTTTTCTTTCTCTCTTTCTTCTTTCTCTGTTTCTTCTTTCTCTCTTTCTCTCTTTTTCTTTCTTTCTTTCTTTCTTTCTTTCTTTCTTTCTTTCTTTCTTTCTTTCTTTCTTTCTTTCTTTCTTTCTTTCTTTCTTTCTTTCTTTCTTTCTTTCTTTCTTTCTTTCTTTCTTTCTTTCTTTCTTTCTTTCTCTCTTTCTTTCTCTCTCTCTCTCTCTTTCTCTCTTTCTCTCTTCCTTCCTTCCTTCCTTCCTTCCTTCCTTCCTTCCTTCCTTCCTTCCTTCCTTCCTTCCTTTCCTTCCTTCCTTTCCTTCCTTCCTTTCCTTCCTTCCTTCCCTTCCTTCCTTCCTTCCTTCCTTCCTTCCTTCCTTCCTTCCTTCCTTCCTTCCTTCCTTCCTTCCTTCCTTCCTTCCTTCCTTCCTTCCTTCCTTCCTTCCTTCCTCCCTCCCTCCCTCCCTCCCTCCATTACTTCCTTTTTCTTTCTATCGACCTATCTATCCATCTATTTATCCATCCATCTTTCTTTCTTTTTTTTCTTCTTCTTACCTATCCATCTATCTATCCATCCATCCATCCATCCATCCATCCATCCATCCATCCATCCATCCATTTATCTGTCTGTCATTCCATCTGTATTATCAGTCCATGATGGATCTGTGATCTCTACCAGGATAGATTGCAATCCATCCACCCAGGAATGTATCGGATCCAGCCTGCACTGGCTTTCAACAGTAGATTGTTCAATATTCAGGGTAAGCATACTCCTGGGAAAATTGGCAAAGATGCCTGCCAAAAGATAGAACTAAGTGAATTTAGCCTTGAGAATAATTCTCAAAAAAGAGAAAGAAAATAATTCTCAAGATTAAATGTGCTTAGTTCCATCATTTGGCCTGATCTGGAGGTCCTTTGCCACCGATTGCTCTCCTCCAGGTGCTCTCTAATTGATTGATGTTCTTCCCAAAATGGGGCACCCAGAAGCAAACATATAGCATTACTGATGTGGGAGTTTTGCCTGCAGATCCAACTCCTATCTGGCCTTCTGAATCTCTGAACTTTGCCGCCATGACTCAGTTGCTTTCTTACCCTAAAACATCCTTTCCTCCCACAATACCCATTCTTTCATTGATGAGTTCCTTCCAAAACCTCTGTTTTGGGTCCAGATCCAGGTGTCCTATGTTTCATTTCCCTGCCGGCTCTGCTTCTGACTATTTGGATTTATTTGATGACTATGTGGGTTCCCTACCCACTCCCAACCTTTTTATGTGTTATCTTCAATGGAATATAACTTCCTTGAGGGCAGACATTGTCTTTCTTCTTGTTTATATATGCTTCACACATATAAGTTCTTTTTTTTTTTTTGCTGAGGCAATTGGGGTTAAGTGACTTGCCCACGGTGACACAACTAGGAAGTGTTAAATATCTCAGCCGTATTCCTCCTGACCACCTAGCTGCCCCTGCACATATAAGTTCTTAATACATGCTTCTTGTCTACCTGCTATAGAAATAATTCACCTGGATTTTAGCAAAGCTTTTGGTGAAATCCCTCATATTACTCTCATGGAAAAGACAGAATGATATGAACCAGATGAAAATATGATTAGATGATGTCTGAGCTGGTTGGATGGTCATCCTCAAAGATTATTTTTTTAAAGGTTCTGTCAACATGGCAGAGGAGAATGTCAACATTCTCCCGTCGGAGTTCTCTGGGCATCTGTTCTTGGTCCTGTGCTGATTAACATTTTAATCCATGATTTGAATAAAGACATAGATGGCAGGCTCATGCAGTTTGCAGGGAACCCAAGGCTGAAAGGAAGAGCTCATATATTGGATGACAGAGTCAACATCTTGACAGCTTAGTATTAGCTATATCTAATAGGATTCCATAGGGATAGATTGAAAGTCTTACATGTGGATACCAAAAATCAGCTTAATAAATACAAAACATGGGAAGTGTTTCTAGACACCTGCTGTCCTGAAAAATACATGCAATTTTTAAGGGATTGTAAGTTCACTGTGTGTCATTAAAATAATATGGTAGCCAATGAATGGGAACTTGGAAAAAGTTAAGGAGTTTTAAGGAGGAGAATAGTTTCTCAGAATAAGGAGATTGTAGCCCTGGTCAGCCTTCATCTGGAGTAATTAGTGTGTTTGGTCCCAGGTGCCATGATTTAAGAAGGACATTGACAGGCTGCAGAGTGTCCAGGGGAGAGTAATCAATCTAGTGAAGGGCCTTGTGTCTGGGTCATGAGGACTGACTGAAGGACTTCTCAGTCCATGATCCTATGATACTCGCTGTACCGAGTGGCTGGGTGCACAAGGCCAAACAATGGTTTAGAATACAAATTCATGTGTAATACATTACAGAGGAGAAAGACAAAGGATTATAGTAAACATCACCTCATTAAAGAACAAAAATCAGTGGAATCAAAGACAGCTCTTCAGAAATCTTGTCTAAATAAGGCCCAGCTGAGTCATGTAATCCCGAGAGAGCATTCGGAGACAAAACTGGCAAGAAGACAACAAAAAGATGGAAAAGGAAACAGACATGCAACACTTCTTAAGCAATCTATTTTCATCATCCATAAAAACGACACCATAATGTTTAGAGCTTAGAACAAAGTCCCTGCGAAGGGAGGAATTTTAAATGGTGCTTAAGGAAAATTTGGGAGGAAAATTCAGACCAGATTAGGTGTAAATCAAGAACAGAAGTGAATAGCATACACTGACTTTCTCGACTTTACAAATTAGTGTGGCCTGGAGGACAGAGAGCCAATGTCAGAGTTGGGAGAATGGGGATCCAAGTCCTGTTCCGACACCTACCAGCTGGGTAACTGAACAAGTCACTGAGTGTTCACAGGCACCTCTCTAAGAGGGTATGTTTCAGAGAATGTGATGATTTGCATTGGTAAGAGGTGTTTGCTTACCTGGGGAAAAGAAGGAGGAGGAGGAAAAGAAGGAAAAAGAAAAAAAAAGGAGAAGGAGGAGAAAGAAGAGGAGAAGAAGGAATAGGAGAAGAAAAAAGAGGAAGAAGAGTCAGAGAAGGAGGAAGAAGAGGAAAAAAAGGAAGAAGTAGTATAGTAGTAGTAGTAGTAGTAGTAGTAGTAGTAGTAGTAGTAGTAGTAGTAGTAGTAGTAGTGGTAGAAGAAGAAGGAGGAGGAAGAAAAGAAGGAAAAAGAAAAAAGGGAGAAGAGAAGAAGAAGAAAAAAGAGGAAGAGGAGCAGGAGAAGAAGAGGAAGAAAGGAAGTAGTAGTAGTATAGTAGTAGTAATAGTAGTAGTAGTAGTAGTAGAAGAAGTAATATTATTGGTAGAAGAAGGAGGAGGAGAAGAGGAAGAAGAAGAAATAGTAGTAGTAGTAGTGGTGGTGGTAGTGGTGATGACAGTAGAAGAAGGAGGAGAAGAAAAAGAAAGAAAGAAAGAAAAGAGAAAGAAAGGAGGAAAGGAGGGAGGAAGGAAGGAAGAGAGAAAAGAAGAGGATAAGACTCTGGAGGTCATCTTGTGTGAACCCTGATTTTATTAATGGGAAATTTCGCTCTAGAGAGGCTAAATGATTTGCCCAAGTTTGCATCGCTAATAATACAGTGAAGACTCAAAGTCAAGTCTTCTGACTCCAAAAGCAGTGTTCTTCTCACTGGACCTCTCTGAGTCTCAAGTGGAGATGAAATGCTTGCTAGTCATGTGGTTTCTAGGTTCTCTGGGCTGCTTCATCGTAGTAATGCTTTAGATTGTTTTAAGATTTTGCTCGAAATATGGTAGTAGAGGTCAACATCTTTATCTTTCACAGTTTTTAAGTAGGAATTTTTGCACCCAGACAAGTGACTCAAAGAGCCCTCCCTGTTAGGAGAGGAAAGAAAAGCATTTATTAAGCTCCTGCTATGAGTCAGGTATTATGCTAAGTACTTTACGAATATTATCCTTTTTGATCCTCAAGACTCTGAGAGGTAGACATTTTTATTATGCCCACTTTATAGTTAAAGGACATTGAAACAAAGTTTTAAGGGACTTGCTCAAGATCATACAGTGAATATAAGTGACATTTTAATTCAAGTCATCCCCAGATATAATTTCTCATCCCTTTTCTCCATTTACAGCCATCCTTCTAGCTCAGATCTTTATCACCTTAAATCCCCAATACTGGGCTATTCCTCAATCCCAGCTATAATTGATGGTTATTTGCTTTATGATCGGAGTCAGATCAGATCAGTTCATATTTAAAAAAAAAAAAGCAATTAGCATGGTGGCTGGCACACAGTAGGCATTGTATTAATGCTTACTTTCTCCCTTCCCCCTCCCCTTTCCACTTTCTAACTTCACTCTTAGCTCTCAAGAACAAACTGGTTTCCTCCTGCTGTCTTCCCCAGGCTAGGTCTGCAAGTAGATATAGTAGAGACTTTTTTCAGTTGGTTGCCTTGGCAAAGACTTCTAAGTCGGTTGCCTTGGCAAAGACTCGTCAGTCGGTTGCCGTGGTAAAGACTTGGGAGGCAGTTGCCATGGTAAACAATTGTCGGTCAGTTGGGCGCTTGGGTCCCTTATCTCTCTCCTGGTGCTGTGGAGCCATCCCCTAGGCTGAAGGCTTCAATCCTTGCCAGAGAGCCCTTTACTGAGGATTAGAATCAGGTTTTCTAAGTTCTCTTGGATCATCATAAAGACAGATAGACTGGTAATTTATTAGTTCAGCTCAACTGGGCTGGAAGCTGAGAAATGATTACAGGAGCCTCTTAATAAGATTCAGAGGGATTTTATAGGTCTCAAGTTGCCTTTAAAATGCAAAAGAAAATGGAGAGTATTACTTTGTTAACCCACATAATTCTACTCTGCCTAATGAGGATGGGAGCCGGTTGGCAGATCTCTGCTAAGGGATAGATATAAATTTTTTGGAGCAGGTGAACTTTGCTAAGACCTGAGCTCCAGCCAACACGTTCCTTTCCCCGCCATTTCCGCCTGAGGTTTGCATCGCCTTTACCTTGAGTTACATTCTATGTGACAGACACTTCCAAAGTACCTACCTACAATATGGCAGGCCTGGAGATGATTAAAAATGTTATTAAATTAAAACACAAGTTTATGCTCTAACATATACACTGAATTACATTCTATTTGAGAGACAGTTTAAAAATACTTACCTACAAGATGGCAGCCACTGTTCATGCAAAGATTAAAGAACAAAAACATTTTCCCTACCCTCAAGGAGTTTGCACTCTGACTTATACATGGGTAGATCCAATACAAAGTAAAGAATGAAGGCCCCCTCCCAAAACAAAACAAAACAAAACAAAACAAAACAAAACAAAACAAAACAAAACAAAACAAAACAAAAAACTAGGACCGTGTTCAAGAACTATTTAAGGAGGAGACAAATAGCCAGAGGTAGGGTGGAGCTTTTGGGGTGAAATCAGAGATGACTTCACAGTAGGTGGGGCCTGAATTGGGTTTTTAAAGGAAGATAAATGTTCTTAGTGGTGAGGAAGAGAGCTAGGAAGAAAGGAAATAAACGTTTCTTAAGTGCTTACTGCATGCCGGCTGTTGTAATAAGCACTTTACAAATGTCTCTTTTAAAGTCCGGTAAGCTCATAGATCTCCAGATGCAAATCTGGAAGGGATTTTAAAGATAATCTAATGGAATCCTTTTATTTTAGGAAGGAGGAGATAGTGATGATCCACAGAGGTTGTGCCCGCCCAAGGACACTTAGATAATAAGAGGCAAAAGCAGAATTTGAACTCAAGTTCCAGATTCCAAACCCAGCATACTTTCTCCTATATTAGAGTGTGTGTCCTCCACAGCAACCTGGACCTTATAGGTTCACAAAACATAGAATCTTAGTTAAAAGTGGGGGACATTGAGGCTAACCTCCACATTTTATAAAGACAGAAACAAAAACCCAGAGGGAAAGCAGTCTGTCTAAAGTTACACAGAAAAATAGCAGTGGAGCATGGATTGGAACTCGGGTCTCCTGACTGCCAATCCCAGGTTTTCCCTCAAATCCACTCTTATGGAGTGTGAGGTCATACAAGGGATCTCCGAGGCAATTTAGTCCAACCATCTCACTTTATAGAAGAATTTGAACCCAGATCCACTGATTTCCAAACCAGCCTTTCTTCCTCTATATCTGCTGCCTTTGGGAACACACTCTGGTGAATTAGTGAGGTGAAGTACAATCCAGAGGTTCAAGAGGGACTATTCCAATCAATCAATTGATAAGCATTTATTAAGCTCCTACTATATGCCAGGCAATATACTATATAATGGGAGATCACAAAGACAAGTCGATATTTGTGCTCTGTAAAGATTGAATGAGGGGGCAGCCAGGTAGTGTAGTAGATAGAGCATCAGCCCTGAATTCAGGACCTGAGTTCAAATCTGGTCTCAGACACTTAATGCTTCCTGGCTGTGTGCTCAGCAAGGGGAAAAAAAAAAAAAAAAAGCTTGAATGAGTTTTTGGGGAGAAATCCCCTTTCTCAAACACACCTGCTTCTCTCCACATCACCCCAGCAAACCTGTGAAAGAAGAATTAGTCATTCCTGGGCAATGAATCTTGTTCCCTTGCAAGTTTCTGGCTGGGCTCGGTGTGGGCAGAGCATGGGGCCCCAGCCTGGAGAGCCCTCCCTCTCGCCCTCCCTTCCTTGAGTCCCAAAGCCAAGAACTCAAGTTTCTACCTGCAGCCAGCACACCTGGGTTTTCTCAGGAACCACAAAAAAAGCACCTCATTGCTCCTCCTCCTCCTCCTCTGTGGTCCTACTTCAGATGAAAGAGGCTAGGGGATTACATGGAGAAGTAGACATCAGGTGGGATTACTGGTTACCCTGGCTCTGAGCCCTCAGCATTCAAAGCAGAGAACCACACCAACCACACTCTTCCCTGCCTGCAATTCACTTCAGTTATTGAGTGCCTATTGTATACAAGGCAGGTGGCAAGCTGTGGATAATAAACAGTTTGCTACCAAAAAATCCTCACCAATTCCCGTTCTATTATTAAACACCTACTGGATACAAGGCAGGTGGAAAACTGGATAAGAGTTTGCTGAAAAATCCTCATCAACTCCTATTATTAAGCACCCATTGGATACAAGGCAGGTGGCAAGCTGTGGATAATAAAATTTGCTACAAAAAAATCCTTACTAACTCCCATTCTATTATTAAACATCTTCTGGATACAAAGTAGGTGGAAAACTGGATAATAGTTTGCTGAAAAATCCTTATCAATTATTATTATAATACAAGGCAGGTGGAAAGCTGCGGATACTAGTTTGCTGAAAAATCCTCATCAACTATTATTAAGCACCTATTGGATACAAGGCAGGTGGCAAGCTGTGGATAATAAACAGTTTGCTACAAAAAATCCCTACCAACTCCCATTCTATTATTAAACATCTTCTGGATACAAAGTAGGTGGAAAACTGGATAATAGTTTGCTGAAAAATCCTTATCAATTATTATTATAATACAAGGCAGGTGGAAAGCTGCAGATACTAGTTTGCTGAAAAATCCTCATCAACTATTATTAAGCACCTATTGGATACAAGGCAGGTGGCAAGCTGTGGATAATAGTTGGCTGTGAAAAAATTCCCAACTCCCCTTCTATTATTAAGCACCTATTCTATAGAAGGCAGGTGACAAACTGGATAATAAAGAGTCTACAAAGAAAAATTCTCCCCCACTCCCATACTGGTGTGGACATGGGAACAGGTGGATGAGTAGATAGGACTGGTGCACAGAGAAGTATTAGACAAGGGAGAGTTTGGGGAGGCAAGCCAGAGATCCAGACCAAGTGGAGGAGGAGAGTTGGAGGGTCAGAACACTGATGATTACTGGAGAGAATTCGGAGACAGCACCACAGAGCAGAGAGAGCATGTGGAAGATCTGAACCCAGATCTTGCCTCAAGACACTTTCCCAGACACTCGGGGAGTTTTAGTTATGATGTTGTGAGGATCAAGTGAGCTTATTTGTAAAGCACCCTGCAAAACTTAAAAGCTGTGCAATGGCCGGCTGGCTCTCTGGGCCTCAGTTTCCTCATCAGTAAAATGAAAATTTACCTCCCCCCAGCTTTAGTCCTTATGATCCAGGGCACAGAGAGCCCGAACTGAGCCTTAAAGGAACAGAAGGATGGTGTAGCTGAGGAGGGAGGGCACTCTGAGGATGGGTGGCTTATCCATTCTGGAGGCCAGTTACTCATCTAGTTTGGGAGTCTAGAAGGAAGATTTGTGTGAAAACCTGGAGAGGAGCTGGATCGTGGAGGGTCTCCTGCCAGGCTTACGGCTCTTATTGGTATTTTGTGCAGGACTTTCAGGGGATACTAGGGAGCCATGGAATGTTTTTGAGCAGGGGAAAGACATGATTAGATCTAAGCTTTTAGAAGATGACTGTGTAGACTGGATTGAAGAGGGGAGGGATGGGAGGTAGAAAGCCAGATTGGGAGGTTATATATTGTGGTTTTTCAGTCGTGTCTGATTTTTTATAACCTCAGGACCAAAGCGCATTTGGCCCTCCGCTATCCCTCAAAGTCCGTCCAAGCTCATGCTCATTGTTTCCATGACACCATCTTGTCATGAAATTATGAGGAAAATGATTTGTAACAGGGAAGAGGTCACAAATTGTATTAATAATTAGCATTTATTTAACACTTTTATTTATTTTGTTTAACTTTCACAACAACTCTGTAAGGAAGGTACTCTTATTCCTTCCCCTTCCCCATTTTACAGATAAGGAAACTGAGGTTAAATGACTTTCTAATTCCACAAAGCCAGTCACCGTCTGAAGCAGGATTTGAACTCAGACCTAGCACTCTGTCTACTGCACTATCTCACTACTCCCTGTCACAAGCAACTAGAGGATCCAGGAGAAGCCAGTGTAGTTGGTGCTTGAGTTGAGCTCTGAAAGAAACTAGGGGTTCCAAGAAATGGAGGTGACTAGATGTCACAGAGATGAGCGTCACAAAAACCTGAGTTCGAATCTTGCCTCAGACGCTTACCAGTTGTGACGGGAACTCATTTCAACTTTTCAAGCTTAGTCTCTTCATTTCAAATGAGGTAGTATTTGTAAAGCACTTAAGCACAGCGCCTGGCACACAGTAGGTGCCCTATTCCTTCCCCTCTGCCCCTGCGTCTGGAAGAGGAGGAGGTTGGATCTTTGGCCACTTCCAGGAAACTTCTAGCTCCAATTCTATGCTTCAAGGGGAACCAGGGAGAACGTTCCGGGAAGGGAGAGTTTTCATGCTTGGAAATGACCTAGTTCAAGGGCTCCCTTCACAGATGGGCCACGGGTCCAGACACGGGGCCAGAGGTTGAGAAGACAAAGAAGGCTTTAGGGAAGGCTGCTTTTTATAAGATCAGCCTGAAGGAAGGGGAGAGGGGATGCTCACACACACTAGGGGGGCTCTCATCCTTGAAAGCACCAGAGCCCTGGGGCTGCTGGCAGGGGGTTCTGGGAGAGCTGGAGCGGCCGGGCTGTCCGCCTGCCAGAAGCCTCTCCCCACGGGGTCTCCTTGGTTCATCATCTTCTGAGCCCTTCCTCTTTCTCTGAGAGCTGATTTGGGAAGAAAACCAGCTGGCCTCTCTCTTTCTTGCACTTTCTGTCTCCTACCTCCCTTTTCCCTGTTTCTGTCTTATTCTCTCTTTCAATCTTTCTTCCTCCCTCTCTTCCTGCTTGTCTCATTCTTCTTTCTCCCCTTCTCTTCCTTTTTTACTCTCCTTCCCCACTCTCTCTTTCTCTCTCTTATTTCTTTGTTTTTCTGTCTCAGTCTCTTTCTCTGTGTTCCTCCCTTCCCTTTGTCTCTTTTAATCTTTCTCTTCTTCATTGTCTTTTTTCATGTCTTTTCTTATCATTCTTCCTTCCTTTCCCATCTCTTTCCCTGTCTCTTTCCTCCTTCTCTCCCTTTTCCCTCCATCTTTTCCTTTTCCCTCCATCTTTTCCTTTCTTCCTTCCTCCCTCCCATCCTCTTTTCCTTCCTTCCTTCCTTCCTTCCTTCCTTCCTTCCTTCCTTCCTTCCTTCCTTCCTTCCTTCCTTCCTTCCTTCCTTCCTTCCTTCCTTCCTTCCTTCCTTCCTTCCTCTCCCCTCCCTCTCTTCTTCCCCCCTCCTTCCCTTCTTCCCTCTCTCCCTCTCTTCTCTCCCCCTCTCTTCCTCTCTTCCTCCTTTCCTCCCTTCCTCCCTCCCTCCCATCCTCTTTTCCTTCCTTCCTTCCTTCCTTCCTTCCTTCCTTCCTTCCTTCCTTCCTTCCTTCCTTCCTTCCTTCCTTCCTTCCTTCCTTCCTTCCTTCCTTCCTTCCTTCCTTCCTTTCCTTCCTCCCCTCTCCCTCTCTTCCTCCCTCCATCCCTTCCTCCTCCCTCATCTGTCTATAACCCTCATACAAGTATAACTTGGTCAGAGGCAACTCAGGATATCCTCTAGCAGCTCTGTTAAGGGGCTATCACTGTGCTGACAGTTTAACTCCCACAAGAATGGAGTCCAGTAGGAGAAAAAGCTCTGACCTTAATTTAGAATTTGGAAACCTGGATTCAAATCCCACTTGAGGCAGCCAGAGAGGCAGTTCAAACAAATGAATGAAAACACATTTATTAAGTGCTTCCTGTTTGCAAAGCACTGTGCTAAGTGCAGGGGGGAAGAAAATCCTGTTCTCAGGAATCCCATATCCTTTAAAAAGAAACTTTATTAAGTTAACTTTAAGTAAGATATGTTGATTTTGTCTTAAAACTTTGGTGCAACATTCAATCCCCCAAGAAGCCAATTTTGAGTTCAGCCCCACAAAGCTGCATCAGTTATTCTACTTATATTTTATGCCTTTCATTTTGCTCTCTTTTCTCAAATAGAAGTTTGCTTTTCCCCCATGTGTTTGATTTTTCCATTTTCTTATCGAGATTCACTCTCTCTAACATTATTTGTGAATTTCCTCTTCTAATGATGTGCACAGAAAATATCATGACATTTCCTTCTGGTGAGTTATTATTCCATTTTCTTGATGGTTCAGAGGAAATACCTTTGTTGCTCACTAAAGAATTTTCCAGCAACAGTAAATGCCTTGGAACTCTTGTCTTCTTTCTCACTCTTTCCCCCAACTCTCTCTAAGTACCTTTTCATGCTTCTCTGGAGTCTTATATTTGAAAGTCACATTTTCTATTCAGCTCTGGTCTTTTCATCAAGAATGCTTGAAATTTCACTGAATATCCATTTTCCTCTGAAGGATTGTACTGAGTTTTGCTAGGTAGTAGGTGTTTCTTGATTGTAATCCTAATTCTTTTGCCCTCTGAATGATCACATTCCAAGCCCTCTGATCCTTTAATGTAGAAGCTACTAATCTTGTGTTATCTTGACCGTGGTTCCAAAATACTCATATTGTTTCTTTCTGGCTACTTGCAATATTTTATCCTTGACCTGAGAGCTCTGGAATTTGGCTGTAATATTCATGGGAGTTTTAATATTGGGATCTCTTTCAGGAGATGAAAAGTAGATTCTTTCAATTTTAATTTTACCTTCTGGTTCTAGAATATTAGCAAAGATTTCCTTGGTAATTTCTTGAGAGATTATGTTTAAGCTATTTTTTGATCATGGTTTTCAGGTAATCCAATAATTTTTAAATTATCTCTCCTGGACCTACTTTCCAGGTCAATTATTTTTCCACTGAGATATTTAACATTGTCTGCTATTTGTTCATTCTTTTGGTTTTGTTTTATAGTTCCTTGATTTCACATAAAGTCATTAGCTTCCAGGGAGCTCATATTCTAATAGCAGGAGGCAACATATTCAGAAGGGTTCATGAGTAGGGCAAATGGAAAGGCCCAGTGGTTTTAAGGGTGCTGTTGCAAGATAGATAGGAATTCATTTTTTAAAGTATCCTTTCTATTGAAATACTATTAATTCTAATGAAATTAATTATCATTTTAATGGAAATTATATTAAAGGCTCACAATTTAGGAGTGATCCAGCAGTAATCTCACTGTTTCTCCTCTGATACTTTCATCCCTCCAGTGCAGATTCTCATCACCTTATCCCTGTAATCCTGCAATAGCTGCTGGTAGGTCTGACTGTCTCAAAGCTCTCAAATAGTGCAATCTGTGCATTTCATTCAGCCACTAAAGTGATTTTCCTAAAACTCAGAACTGACCATCACCCTTCCACCTCTTCCTACCCCCTGACCTCCCCACTTAATAAACTCTACTGGCTCCCTATTACTCCAGGATCAAATACAAAATGCTCTTTTTGGCCTTCAAAGCCCTCCATAACCCAGCTACTCCTCCCTTTCCAGCCTTCTTACACCTTATCTCTCTGACACATCCAGTGACAGTGACCTCCTAGCTGTTCCATTAACAAGACCCTCTGTCTTTCAGTTCTGGTTATTTTTTCTGATCATCCCCCATGTCTGCAGCACTTTCCTTCATCCACTCGGATTCCTGACCTCCCTGGTTTTCTTTGTGTATCCACTAAAATCTCATCTTCTACTGGAAGTCTTCCCTAATCCCTCTTCCTTCCAGTGGCTTCCCTCTATTAATCATTTTCTATTTATTCTGTATAGGCCTTGTTTATATGTCATCTCCATTAGATTGTAAACTCCTGTGGACAGGGATTATCTTTTTGCCCATTTTTTGGTATTACCATAGCTTATCACAGTGTCTGGCACATAGTAGGTGCTTACTAAATTTTGATTGATTGAAAAGACTGTTTCTTACACTGAAGCATTTGCCAGTGCCAAGGACTTTGGTGGTGAAAACTTTTTTTGAATAGGAATAGATTCAAATCTAGCCTCGCTCACTTGTGTGATCTTTGGCAAGCCACTTAATCCTTTTTTTTTTTTTGTCTGAGTTTCCTTAGCTGTAAAATGGGATAATAATAGCACTTATCTCACAGGGTTATTTAGGATATCAAATGAGATGGTATTTGCACAGCAGAGCCTGGCACAGAGGAGGTGCTATATAGATGCATATCCTCCTTCTCCCTTTTCATGCCAGAATAGTTAAATTTTCTGGAGCTGAAGGGAGGAAGAACTTGACTCAGATCCCACCCTGTGCAACCATAAGCAATTTATTTAACTTTTCTGATTTGTAAAGTAGTGACAATATTCGTACCTGTGGTACTTCCCTTAAAGGACTAATGGGAGAACCAATGTATATGAAGCACGTTATAATCTTAAAAGTGTGATATAAATGTCAATTATCACATTATTCTTACCCCCTCTGTTCTAGTGCTGTTCTTTTTCATCTTTAACTATTGACATCTTCCTCCAAGGCCCAGCTCAAGTATCACCTCCACCACCCTGACCGCCCCAAATGAAATCAACCTCTCTCCTGTCATTTTTCCTAGAAAGAAGGAAGGGAGTACAGATTTATGAAGCATCTATTATGTAGCTTGACACTATGCTAAGTACTTTCAAAAACACTGTCTTGGTCTGGGAGTCCTTGGTCTGGCTCTTTCTTGATTCCCATCACACTTGACTTTGCTTTAGTCTCATCTGTGTAATGGGTACATTCTCTACTCCCTTCCCCTTCCCCCATGGTATGTGAGTTCTGGGAGGGTAATATGGCTTTTCATGTTTGAATTCCCAGGGGATGGCAGGGTGCCTGGCACACCAGTAGGTGCTTAATCAATGTTTGTTGAATCCCATTTTTGTTGTAGTTACACCACAGATGGGGGTTTCTGAGTCACTGCAGAGCTGGCTCACAGCCCCTCAGTTCCGGCCAAACCCCTGTCCTGGGAACGTGTTCATTCTTTCCTGCTCCAGCTCAGGCTGTTGCCTTGTTTCACTGCCCCTTCTGCTAAGTCTATCCTTATTTTATTCCCCCCGATTAACAGGCATAAATTTTCTGCCCTTTCCACTTTCCTTCCCCCTTCTCTTCAGTAGGTCCAATTGCCATCCATCTTTCCAGCTCCAATGCCATTTCTCCCCAAAGCAGAGCTTTCCTTGAAGGACGTCTCACATTTTGAGGGTGGGATGAGCAGAGGGTAATAACAGAACTTTAAGGCTGGCAAGGCCCCCAGACATTCGTAGTCCTTTGTTCTTCCCCACAATCCTGCTAGGCCCCTCTAAGCTTCTAAGGCCCCTCAGATGCTATGGTCTTCTGAGTCATTTCTCTTCCTCTCATCCTACACTCTTCTTCTGTCGGGGTGTGAAGAAGGTGGTAAGTCGGTAGAAGGAGGCGGCAAGTTGGTTCTGTCATGATTCTGCCACGCGCTTGCTCTGCTGTGACTTTCTCCCTGAAAATCTTGGATTCTCTGGGTCTCTCTGAGGGATATGAGGCTCCCTGATGGCAGACTGCCTCTTCTTTATCTCTGTGTCCTTCATTCATTTTAATTGGGTCAAAAACGCCGGGCCTACGGTGTCACTCTCCCTCCCTCCCCTCAACCCCCCCACATACACTCGGTAACCCTCCGTGGCTCTCTCTGGGCTCCGGGATCAGACAGAGAGTCTCGTTTGCCCTTCAAAGCCCCTCATGACTTGGCTCCACTTCTTTTTCCAGTCTTCTTATACCTTACTCCCCAACATGTTCTCTTCCAACGATACCAGCCTCCTGGCTATTCCATGAATAAAATCTCTGTCTCTAGACTTTTTGCCTGAAATGTTTTCTGATTACTGCTTTTCCTGCTTCCTTTCATGTCCCTGCTAAAATCCCACTTGCCCCACATTGAAACCAACCAAAACCAACTACCTCCTCCAGCTATCCTCCCATAGCTCTCCTCCCTTTCCCTGCTAGACTCCTAGAAACAATCATCCGCTTGGCTTGGACCTCCATTTTGTCTCGCATGTCCCTTAATCTTTGTCATCTGGTCCCCATCCTAGACTGCAATGTTCTCTCCATCATTACTTTTTTTTTTTAATTAAAGCTTTTTAATTTTCAAAACATAGGCATGGATAATTTTTCAACATTAACTGTTGCAAAATCTTTTGTTCCAATGCCCCTGCCCCATCTCCCCACCCCCTCCTTTAGATGGCAAGTAATCCAATATATGTTACACATGGTAAAAATATATGTTAAACCCAATATTCCATCATTACATCTTAAGTCAGAATCCAATATTTCTGAGTCCTGTAGTGTACTCTGTTTTTACCTTGGATCCTGCCTAGATTTCTGGCCATTCCTTCTTAGCCCCTATTGTTCATCACCCATCTCTGCCCCTAAGTGTGGGTGCCCCCTGAGGTTCTGTCCTCATCTTTGCTTGCTTTCTCCCCTCCCCCTTGGTGAGCTCATTCATTCCTGTGAATATATCCTTTCAATAACCATCTCTGTGATCAATTCCCAGATTCCTACGTACAGACTTAGTATCTCCCCTAAATTCTATATCTATCTCTCTTACTTAGCCCCTATTGTTCATCATCCATCTCTGCCCCTATATATCTTATCTCTAGAATATATTACTATATACTCTATATTTCTAGAATAATAATGAGGAAACCAAAGCTTTGTACCCAAGCACTTGGCTCAGTACTGCTGCCCCACCTCCAGCAATCCCTGTCCCTGAGTCCCATGCTGTAATGGTCCTCTCTCAATAGCCCTCGCCATCACACAGCTGCAGAGGGCACAGGTTAGAATCTCTAGGGGCACCCCTTCCCCTGGCACATCTGCACCTGAGATCAGACACATGCCCGTGCTACTAACGAATTTATCTCAGGTAAAGAATTCTGAGTTCTGCAGTTCTGTAAATCTCCATCCATCTATAGGACATCTACAGGACATCATCCTCTGCCCGACTAGCACCTCAAAGCAGAATTAATCTCCCCCTCCAATCCTTGCCCTCCTCCAAATGTCTTTATTTCTGTGGATGGCAACAGCATCCTTCCCACTTTACAAGTGAGCAAGCTATGGCTCAGAGAGATTGATTCACCCCATGTCCCTTAGCTACTAAGTATCAGAAGGAAGAATAAATCCCGCTGGGGAAAGGATCCCTTTTAATCCCTCTTAATGCTACTGCCTTCCCTCTGTGATTATCCCCAGTTTATCCTGTATAGTTTTTATTTGTACATAATTGTTTAGATGTCTCCTCCATTAGGCAGTGAGGGTAGGGACTTTTAGGGGCTTTTTTGGACCCTCCATGCTTAGCCCAGGGCCTAACACATAATAGACACTTCATAAATGCTTATTGACTAAAGTAAACTTTTAAGCTTTTTATTTTCAAACATATGCATAGATAATTTTCAACATGCACCCTTGCAAAACCTTGTGTTCCACATTTTTTTCCTCCCTTCTTCCACTCCCTTCCCTAGATGGCAAGTAATCCAATATAGGTTAAACATGTGAAATTCTTCTGTACATATTTCCACAGTTATGCTGCACAAGAAAAATCAGATCAAAAAGGGAAAAAAAATGAGAAAGAAAACAAAATGCAAGAGAACAACAATAAAAAAGGTGAAAATGCTATGTTGTGGTCCACACTCAGTTCCCACAGTCCTCTCTCTGGGTGTAGATGGCTCTCTTTTATTACAAGTCCATTGGAACTGACCTGAATCATGTCATTGTTGAGAAGAGCCACGTCCTTCAGATTTGGTCATCATATAATCTTGCTGTTGTTGCCTACAATGTTATCTTGGTTCTCTTCAAGAAGCAAATTCTTAATAAAATTAAAAACAGTATTTTTAGAAATCAGGAGTTGCTTTTTCAAAGATTTGTTGGTATGTAATCAATTTTCTGTTGTGCTTTACTCTTCATGATCCAAATGATCTTCATGATACTGGAGTGGTTTGCCATTTCCATCTTGTTTTACAGAAGAGGAAACTGAGGTAAGCAGGGTGAAGTGACTTGCCCAGAGTCACACAGCTAGTAAGTAAGTGTCTGAGGGCAGATTTGAGCTCAGGAAGATGAACCTCTCTATCCACTGTACCACCAGATGTCCTTTTCAAATATTAATAAACTCGATAAACCAACTGATCCAATTAATTAAAAGGAAAGAAAATATAAGTTGCCAAAATTATAAATGAAAAGGACAATTCAGAATTAATTTTTTTCAAATGAATTTGGGAACATCTCTCACAGGGCGGATGCTGATAGATTAGAAAATTAGAGAGCCTGAGTGAGTTAGTTGGTTATTTACATACAAAAATGACAAATAACCAAACTGACTCAACACCAAACAGAACAACTTGAATAGACTAATTGGACAGGGCAGAAATAGCAAAAGTCATTAAAGTTGTCCCTTGCTAAATAACATCTGGGCCAGACGGGGTCACCTAAGAATTATGTCAAACATTCATAGAACAAATAACCTCTCTGTTACACAAATCCTTTCTAAATAAAGAATGAGGTGGCTTTTTGCCTAGTTTTTTCCATTTAATGTAAAAAAAAAATCTGTGAGTTCCCTACTCTATTCTGGGTATTGTGTTAAGCAGTAGGAATTAAAAACAAAACAAAAAAACCCCGCAAAATCCCCTTCTGTTGCTGACATCCCTGACCTCAAGGAGCTTACCTTCTACTTAGGGTTTATATAAAGAAGTAAGTAAATATTCGGTAATTTGAGGAGGGAGATGGAGTTAGGGGAGCAGCATTGTAGCTCAGGACCTGGAGTCAAGAAGAGACTTGAATTCAAATAGGTCCTCAAATTTTTATTAGTAGTGTGATCATGGGCAGGCCATGGAACTTTTGTCTGCCTCAGTTGATTCATCCGTAAAACAGGGATAATAATAGACTCTACTAATCAGGGGCATAGGTTAGTACCTATATCTCCTCGGTATTTTTATACCATACTAAAGGCCTATCATCCGGTTTGGGGGTTTGATGGAAGCAATAAAATTTAGTAAGGGGGGTAGGGGGGGTTTAGTGGTAAAAAAAATTATTATAAATTATTATAAATTATGTGGGGAGGATCAAATGAAATATAAATACTATTTCATTTGCTCCTCCCCACATTCCTGATTAAATGATCAAATGAAATATTATTTATAAAGTGATTTTCAAAACTTGAAGTGATATACACATATACACTGTTATAATAATAATAATAATTAAATTATTTATTATAATAATTATTATTACTGTCACTAACAATTTCAAGGATTGAAAATGGTGGAAGGCATCTAAGTTGAAGCTTTTAAGGAAGCTAAGGTGTAAAAGTGTAAAGAAAAAGTGTAAGGGGCAGAAGTGAGGATGGAGGGCGTTTCAGGTAGGGGTGACTACCTAGAATGGAAAGATGGAAAGTTGAGTTTGGGGAACGACTACTTGCCAATTTGATTGAGATAGAGGGGACGATGTGAAGTAAGTCTAAAAAGTAGGTGGAGGGTAAATGGAGGCAAAGGAGAGCAGTGGGGGTACTGTGAGCCAGGCTGCGTGGAGGATGGATAGAAAGTGTGAGCAGCCCAAAGGACATCAATAAAGGATTTGAGATTATAAGACAGGATGCAATCAAGCCCCTTTAGGGATAAAGCTGTTAAAGGGAGGAAAAGGATACCACAAAATGGGGCATACATTGAGAGAACAAGGAGGAATGGAGGGGCTAGAAATCTAAGTGGGAGGAAGAGCAATTTTAAAAGGAAGGAGGTAGTAGAAAGAGCGGAAGAAGAGATTGAGATCAAAGAGTTGAAGTTCATGAAGGTGGAATAATTGGCAGTTATGATCATTGTCAGAGATAGAGTGGAGAGAAATCATAAAAACTGAGAAGTTGATGAAATTGGGTGGAGGAACAAGGTGTTCAAAGAGCCATCACAAAGAGCTTTCCCAAGTGGGACTGTGTTTCAGATGTTGGACTCCTTGAGAACAGAGAGGGAGACGTGAAGGTTAGAATATGACAAAAATAGTGTAGACAAATGGAATGAACCTCCAAGCAGGAAGGGGTGCTGAGGGATAGTGGAAGAGGAAGGGTTACAGAGAGAAAAAAGGAGCATTCTGGTTGTCCAGTAAGCTAAGATTTATTGCTTCAACAGCATCTGCTATGTCCTGCACCAAGAAGCCAAGGTCTCCCACAACAGCCAGGGCCATTCCCAGATGTGTCCATCTATATCTTGCCAGCGGACCCAAATGGCCCTGGAAGAGAAAGTGAGGTTGATGACTGCACAGTCCTCCCTTACTTAAATCCCATTCGCTTGCAAGACAAAACCAGATGTCTTTGGTCCTCTCTCCGAAAGAAGGATGAAAAACAATAATCATTGCATTTCCTCTCTGATATCGTGGTACTCTTCTTAGAATGAAGGACAAACGACATCTTTTCTGAGAGCAGTTACAACTACCTATCCAGCAGCTAAATCCCAATTCTAGATCTCACAAAGATGCTGTTAAGGCCGGAAACAATATTGCTGCATCATCACCTGCACTTGGGGGCAAGAAACACAGAGTAAAAGAGGTCGCTGGGGAATGGGGCAAGCCTGTGTCCTGTGTGTGAAGTTACGGTGGTGGTCTGGGGAGGGAAGAGGCTCCTTGAAGTCCAAATGAGGAGACACAGAGACACAGAGACAGCAAAATCAGTTACTCCTCAATTATTCACTCATGTCTCCAGGGTTTTAAGGGTTATCTGATATGAGCTCATATGCCAAAAACTCAAGGGATTCAATAGCAACAATTAGAGAGATAAACAAAAGGACCAAACAAACCCTCCTCTATCTTAGGACTTTCTGAAACACAAGAGACTGATAGGAACTATTTTTTTTTTTTTATTGTTATTTCATTCACTTTTGGTTTTTTCATGATCCCATGAGCAGTTTGCCATTTCCTTCTCCAGATGAGGAAACTGAGGTTCAGGGTGAAGTGGTTTGTCCAGGGGCACACAGGTAGGAGGGGTCTGAGGCTCAGGGAGCTGAGTCTTCCTGACTCCAGCCCTGGCACTCTATCATCAGCGCTACCCAGATGCCTTGAGCTAGGGTCTTAGTGGTACAACACAGGAGTCCTCCATCTTTTTGTTTCCCTTATATTTCTTGGGATATATCCAAGTGCTGAGTTCTGTTTCTGGAACCTGCCTCTCTTTATCAGGAGATTGTTACATAGGCCCTTGGGTTTCTGGCAACAAATCAAATAGGACTATTAAACATCATGTAAAGGAAGACAGCCTCTTTGGGATCAAATCTCATGGCTAAGGCCACAGACTCTTCCCTCTCCTTGCTGGGCAGGATGCCCATGTTACCCTACTCTGGTGGCTTGTGGCTTACATTCCAGTGGCTTATCCTAAGCCCGACACCAGAGCAGGAAAACAGAGAGGGGAAACTGGTTAAGTTTGGTTTGGGTGACTGCTTGTCTTGTCTCTCCGTTCTAATCAAATCTCCGAAGTTCTGATGTGTACATAGGAGCATCGGTGTAGTAGATAGACTGTTAGGCTGCAGTCAGAAAGACCTGGCTTCATGCCCCACTTCCTACGCTAGTTAAATCACCATGGGCAACTCAGCCTCCATTTGAGATGAAATTTCCTCTTCTATAAAATAGGGATAATAATGCTCACAGTGCCTGTCTCATCTCAAAGGACTCAAAGGAGATTTTTGGTGGAAAGGACTCGGAATTTCATCAGATTGTCCTGGCTTGTTCAAGGGCAACTTTTAATCAACCATGTGGTGCTGTCATGGTGACCGTGATCATAGACTCTCCTCCTCCATAAATTCCAGTTGTTCCCCATTGTCTGCAGAGTCAAATGTAAAATCCTCTGGCTTCCAAAGGCCTTTTGCAACCTTGATTTCTCCTACCTTTCTAGTCTTCTTCCACTCTACTTCACACTACAACCTAGTCTATGCTTTAAAAAATTTAAATATTTTATTTTTCCAAATTCATGTAAAGATAGTTTTCAACATTCACTTTTGCAAAACCTTGTGTTCCAAATTTTTCTCCCTCCCTTTCCCTCTTCCCTCTCCCCAAGACAAGCAATCAATTTGATATAGGTTAAACATGTACAATTCTTCTAAACATATTTCCATATTTATCATTTGAGCAAAAAAAATCAGCTCAAAAAGGGAAAACACATGAGAAAGAAAAAAAAAAGCAAACAGACAACAACAAAAAAGTGAAAATATGCTTTGATCCACATTCAGTTTCCATAGTTCTCTCTCTCTCTGGATGTGGATGGCTCTTTTTATTAGAATTACCCTGAATCACCTCATTGTTGAAAAGAGCCCAGTCTATCACAGTTGATCATCACACAATGTGTTGTTGCTGTGTACAATGTTCCCTCGATTTTGTTTTCTTCACTCAGCATCAGTTTCATGTCTGAAATCAGCCTGCTTATCATTTCTTATAAAATCAATAATATTCCATTACATTCATATACCACAACTTGTTCAACCATTTCTCAGCTGAGGGGCATTCCCTCAATTCCCAGTCTCTTGCAACTACAAAAAAGGCTACCACAAACATTTTTGCACGTGTGGATCCTTCCCCCTCCCTTTTTAAATTGTAGTAAGTTTATTTATTTTTTAATACACATTGCTTTATGAATTATGTTGGGAGAGAAACATCAGAGCAAAAGGGAAAAACCAAAAAGAGAAGTTAAAAAAACAACCAAAAAACAAAAACAGAAAAAAGAAGTGAACATAGCATGTGTTGATTTATATTCAGTCTCCTTGGTTCTTTTTTTCTGGATGCAGACGACGTTCTCTGTCCAAAGTCTATCAGGATTGCTTTGGATCACTGAGCCCCTGAGAAGAACGGAGTCTTCCATAGTTGATTATCACACTATCTTGCTGTTGCTGTATACAATGTATTCCTGGTTCTGCTTGTTTTGCTCAGCATCAGTTTATGTAAATCTTCCCAGGCCTTTCTAAAATCAGCTTGTTCATCATTTTTATAGAACAATAATATCGCATTATCTTTATACACTACAGCTTATTCAGTCACTCCCCAATTGATGGGCATCCACTCCTTTTCCAATTCTTTTCTACACAAAAAGTGCTGCTACAAACATTTTTGCATAAGTGATTTCTTTCCCCTCCTTTATGATTTCCTTGGGATGTAGACCCAGGAATGGCACTGCTGGGTCAAGCCCCTTTTATGATCTCTTTGGGCTACAGACTCAGTGGATTTACTGCTGGATCAAAGGGTATGAACAGTTTTAAATCCTTTGGACAAAGAGCCAAATTGCTCTCCATTATCAACCTTAGTCTGTTCTCTGTTCTTTGTATGAGATATTCCACTCCTGATTCCATGCCTTTTTATCAACGGTTTCTGAGGCCGGGACTCTTCTCCCTCCTCTTAATTACCTCTGAAGAAGCTTTTTCCTGTCTCCCTCAAAACTAGAGCTTAGAACTCATTTACAGTTTTTCTCTTGAGTACAGATTTGTTTGCTTGTCTTCCTATTAGAATCCTATGCTCTCCTTGAGGGCGGGGACCATGATTTTGCCTCTCTTTGTGTCCCTGGATTAGCACAAAGGTCTGGCATCCAGTAAGGGCTTAATAAATGCTTATTGTTGATGATGATGATCCCTCTCAATGTGATAGCCTATGTAAAACGCTTTGCGAACCTTAACACACTATTATATAAATTTTGGCT
Source organism: Sminthopsis crassicaudata (assembly GCF_048593235.1). Taxonomy (NCBI): domain Eukaryota; kingdom Metazoa; phylum Chordata; class Mammalia; order Dasyuromorphia; family Dasyuridae; genus Sminthopsis; species Sminthopsis crassicaudata. The sequence continues at coordinate 45,063,335 of NC_133617.1, read as the reverse complement.
CTCATTCTAAAGGGCATTGGGCCAGGGTCAGAAACCTTTTGGCAGCTTTTCTTCAATATCTTTGCATCTGACCCTGTTTTCTCATTAGGCCGAAGTTCTGCCAAAGTCTTTAATCAAGGAAAGGCCTGGGTTCTGGCTCTGCCTGGAATTTCCTTCCCAGACCTCTGACCTTATGTGTAACTCCGGCTTAAGTCCTTCCCTCCAATAGCTGACAGGCTGCAAGTTGACTCCCTTCAGAACCAGCCCCAAGGCAAAGCTTTTGGCAGCAATTAATTTCCAAACCTGCATCTGCCAGTTTTCCTGTTGCCTTCTTGCCCTCAGCCTGTCACAACCATCATCCAGTTCCTAGGAATGCTTGGATCCTGGGAGAGGCTGAGACCACGGGAAAGATTAATATCAATTATCATGGTATAAAAAACAGGGAGTTTTCTTTCCTGTTTATGATGTCTTGAGGAAGATGGCGGTGGAAGGGAGAAAAATCATTAGGTGAATATAGGAAATAGCCCATTACGGGAATGATAATAATAAGTGCTTAAGACAACTAATGTTTATATAGCATTTTGACATTTGTAAACATTTGACAGGTATTTTAGTTAAGGACAGGGATTCAACCTGTG
>NC_133617.1:45022074-45059598 GCF_048593235.1 Sminthopsis crassicaudata | reverse complement strand
GTCTGACCTCTCTCTCTCTCCTCTCTCTCTCTGTCTCTGTCTCTCATCTCTGTCTCTGTCCTCTCTCTCTGTCTCTGTCTCTGTCTCTCTGGGTCCTCTCGTCTCTGGTCTCTCTCTGTGGGCTCCTCTCTCTCTCTCCCTCTCTCTCTTTTCTCTCTCTCTCTCCATCTCTCTCTCTCGTCTTCTCTCTCTCTGTCTCCCGTCGTCTCTCCTCCCTCTCCCTCTTTCGTCTCTCTTCTCGTCTCTCGTCTCTCTCTCTCTCCTCTCTCGTCTCTCTCTTTCCTCTTCTCTCTCTCTCTCTCTCTCCTCTCTTTCTCCTCTCTCTCTCCTCCTCTGTCTCTGTCTCTCTCTCTGTCTCTGTCTCTCTCTGTCTCTGTCTCTGTCTCTGTCTCTGTCTCTCTCTGTCTCTCTCTCTGTCTCTGTCTCTCTCTCTGTCTCTGTCTCTCTCTCTCTGTCTCCTGTCTCTCTCTGTCTCTCTCTGTCTCTCTCTGTCCTCTCTCTGTCTCTCTCTCTCTCTCTCTCTCTCTCTCTCTCTCTCTCTCTCTCTGTCTCCCTGTCTCCTCTCCTCTCTCTCTCTCTCTCTCTCTCTCTCTCTCTCTCTCTCGTCTCTCTCTCTCTGTCCTCTGTCTCTGTCTCTCTCTGTCTCTGTCTCTCTCTGTCTCTGTCTCTCTCTGTCTCTGTCTCTCTCTGTCTCTCTGTCTCTCTCTCTCTCTCTCTGTCTCTCTCTCTCTCTGTCCTCTCTCTCTGTCTCTCTCTCTGTGTCTGTCTCTCTCTGTCTCTCTGTCTCTGTCTCTCTCTCTGTCTCTCTCTCTCTCTCTGTCTCTGTCTCTCTCTCTCCTCTCTCTCTCTCTCTCTCTCTCTCTCTCTCTCTCTGTCTCTCTCTCTCTCTCTGTCTCTGTCTCTCTCTGTCTCTGTCTCTCTCTGTCTCTCTGTCTCTCTCTCTCTCTCTCTGTCTCTCCTCTCTCTCTGTCCTCTCTCTCTGTCCTCTCTCTCTGTGTCTGTCTCTCTCTGTCTCTCTGTCTCTCTGTCTCTCTCTGTCTCTCTCCTCTCTCTCTGTCCTCTGTCTCTGTCTCTGTCTCTCTCTCTCTTTCTCTCTCTCTCTCTGTCTCTCTCTCTCCTCTGTCTCTGTCTCTCTCTGTCTCTCTCCTCTCTCTCTGTCTCTGTCTCTCTCTGTCTCTCTCTGTCTCTCTCTCTCTCTGCCTCTCTCTTTCTTTATATCCATATTTGAGCCTTCTTTTCTTTATAAGAAATAACCCCCACTCATTCAGTCTGATTTCTTATAGCAGGGACTCGAGGTCCTTCAGAACCATATTCTGGACAGCACCCAGTCAGTCAATGCCCTTCTTAGGTCACGGTGCCCAGAACTGAGCCTGCTACTCTGGAGAGGATCTGAGCAGGACTGTGCTACCATACTTTCCTTATTCCTGGAAGCTTTGCCCAACAACGTCCCCTAAGATCTCATTTGCGTTTTTGGCTGCCTTATCACAATGCTGACTCATTGAGCTTGCAATTTCTACTTGAAGGGAGGAAGGAAGGAAATGAGCATTTGTCAGGCACTTACCATGTGTCAGGTTTTATTTGATCCTCACAAACAACCCTGGATGATATGTGCAATTTTGTTGTTCGTTTGTGGCTGACTCTTTGTGACCCTCTTTGGGCTTTTCTTGGCACAAATCCTGGAGTTGTTTGCCATTTCCTTCATTTTCCAGTTGGGGAAACTGAGGCAAACAGGGTTAAGTGGCTTACCCAGGATCACATAACTACTAAATATCTGAGATCAGATTTGAACTCAGGAAACTAAGTAAAATGAGTTGGAGAAAGAAAATTGATAATTAATTGAGAAAAATAATTCTGGTACAACTAACTTATTTTAGAGTCTATTGTGTCAGAGGAAATAGTGGATCTAAAAGATTTTTAGACCTTAAACATGCTTCTCAAATGCCAGCTACAAATTTGATGATGATCTCTGAAGTCCTTTCAGCTCTGATGTTCCAGGTCAGGCCAACCTGCCCTTGGCTGGCTAAGCTCTTAGCATAATAGGTTTTCAGAGCCGACTAGTCCTGGAAATAATTCTAATTTGGCTTGATAGCCTATACCTGGAACGTCCTCTGAGCTACTCCCAGGAGAGAATCCCTTTCCTGTTCATGGAAAATTTAGGGCTCAGAGATAGCCCTGAAAATGAAAGAAACAGACCTTGTTCCAGATGATGCTCGATGTGGGCACAGAGGATAGAGTGCTGGACTCAGAATCAAGAAGATTCAGGAGGTAGAAATTTTGTTCATCATGACCAATAAACAGTTCCTCTATGGAGCCTGATTCAGCCTTTACACCTTAGAAGTCTGCAAATGCCATAAATGGAGCCCTAATTTCCTATTTTGTTTATTGATTAAACTTAAGAAAGTAATGGAGAAAAATGTTAAAATGCAGATTAAATTTTAAAATGCATTCTCCCCACCTTCAAGTTGGTGGTTAAACATTTACTAGTCTACCGTTGCCTCTCGGCTTATAGTAGTAGAGAGATTCTTGGGGGTCCTGAGAAATTCTCTATGGTTACTCAGTTAATTTGACTTATACTGAGGTAATTGTTATGGCTGAGTCATATCTAACTCTTCCTGACCCTGTTTGAAGTTTTCTTGGCAAAGATCCTAGAGTGGTTTGTCATTTCATTCTTTAGATCATTTTACAGATGAGGAAACTGAGGCAAATAGGCTGAAGTGACTTGCCCAAGGTCACGTAGTTAGGAAGTGTCTGAAGCCAGGTTCAAACTCAGGAAAATGAGTCTTCATTTGATCTTCACAAAAGCTGTGGGAAGTAGATGGTGTTATCATTCTTATTTTATAGTTAGGAAACAGTCAACCAGGGTGTAGTGACTTGGCCAAGGTCACACAGGTAGCCCATGTCTGAGGCTGGCTTTGCCCCCGGCTCTTCCTGGCTCCAGGCTATTGTGCCACATAACTGCCAGAACTTCTTGACTTTGAGACTGTCCCTCTACCCCCTTCCTGCTGCCGCTCCAGATGGCTTCTTTAATTGAAATGTAAGAGTGGGTTTGCTCCATCTAAGCCTAACAGATATTAATTATTTTTGTGATTTCACAGGATCTTAGCTCTGAGAATTGCACGCATTTGAAGTTTGCAAAGTACAAATTCAGAGAAACACTGCCAGGTAAGAAATTAGAGATGCCGCCTGCTTCCAGCTGGGAGGTGTTAGTGGGAATTGTTCAGATGATTTGTAAGGAGGTCTCAGCCTTAGGGAGCACTTTCACAGAAGCCCCTGGATTTTTATACAACTAGGAAATTCGATTGCAGAGACTCAGATGCTTCCCCTAGGTCCGTCTTCCACACATCACTTGTTGAAATCTTTTTCTCCCTTAAAATCCCAGGTCAAGGACTTCTTAGATGAAGCCGTCCCTGATTCCTGTTCCTCTGAAAGTGATCCTTACATTTCCCCAGAGGTTTTTGCCTGCCTTCTCCTCTTCTGTCTCCTCAAACTCCCCAGAGCCCCAGACTTCTTCCTGGCTCTGAGGTGGAGCCCAACTCCTGTTTCCAAACTGCCCAGTGGTCTTAGCCCCAAACCAGCCAAACCTTGATGATGCTTCTCCTCAGTCAAGCCAGTCACCGCCACATCCCCATTGTCAGTCTCTTTGCTTACCCCATTCCGCAAACTGGAATGGCCATCTCTTTCCCAGATCCTATCATTCTTCAAAGCATTGGTCTTAGGGCTACTTCTTCCAAGAAGCTTACCTCCTTTTAATCCAATTCATCGGCTCGGAGAGTTAGAGCCGGAAGGCCTAAGAGGCCAGTGTAACCCTCTTCCATTTCTCAATAAGTGACCCTGGGACAGACAAGGAAACCGAGACTCAGAAAGGTCAAGTGACTTCTTTAAGTAAGATTTGGACCCAGATCTTAGGACTCAAAACCCAATGGGCAATGCACCCAAGCCCTTGAAAGCACATTTTCCTCTATGTTCGTTTGTTTGTTTCTTGGTCTTTAACCAGATTCCTGTTGCAATCCATCAAGAACATTTTACTGATCATGCTCTCACCACGTGCAAGGCTTTGTGCCAGGATTAGGGTCAGGAGTGTCAGCTAGAGCTTCTGACAGCCATGCCCCAGAAGATGGGGAGCCTTGTTTTGAAGCCGGGGTTTATCTTTGAGCTGCCATCATAGCGGCTGCCAGTTATCTGTGAGGGGCATCTGAAGAGCTCATGGCTCCTGCCAGTCTAGGGGCCAGATTCCCTGTGGCATCTCTTATTATTATTTAGTACCTTATTATTATTAGCATATTCCTTCCTCCTCGCCTTCCCTTCCCTTTCATACCACTGTCCCTGGGCTGGGAAGGAAAAAAAAAACCCTGGAGTGTTGTTCTCTCTGTCTGTCTCCTTATATGCCCATCTTTATGCTTTTCTGCCTACCTGTCTGTCTGCCTGCCTGTTACTTGTCTGCCTGCCTGTCTACTTATCTGTCTGTCTGTCTATCTACAAGTCTACCTGTCTACCTGCCCATCTGTCCATCTGTTTGCTTGTCTGCCTGCCTGTCTACCTGTCTGTCATTCTGCCTGCCTATCTATCTGTTTGTCTGTCTGTCTGCCTATCTATCTACCAGTCTACCTGTCTATCTGTCCATCTGTCCATCTGTCCACCTGCTTGCTTATCTGCCTGCCTGTCTACCTGTCTGTCACTCTGCCTGCCTATCTATCTGTTTGTCTGTCTGTCTGCCTATCTATCTACCAGTCTACCTGTCTATCTGTCCATCTGTCCATCTGTCCACCTGCTTGCTTATCTGCCTGCCTGTCTACCTGTCTGTCACTCTGCCTGCCTATCTACCTGTTTGTCTGTCTGTATGCCTATCTATCTACCAGTCCACCTGTCTATCTGTCCATCTGTCTACCTGCTTGCTTATCTACCTGCCTGTCTACCTGTCTGTCATTCTGCCTGCCTATCTATCTGTTTGTCTGTCTGTCTGCCTATCTATCTACCAGTCTACCTGTCTATCTGTCCATCTGTCCATCTGTCCACCTGCTTGCTTATCTGCCTGCCTGTCTACCTGTCTGTCACTCTGCCTGCCTATCTACCTGTTTGTCTGTCTGTATGCCTATCTATCTACCAGTCCACCTGTCTATCTGTCCATCTGTCTACCTGCTTGCTTATCTACCTGCCTGTCTACCTGTCTGTCATCTGCCTGCCTATCTACCTGTTTGTCTGTCTGTCTGCCTATCTGTCTATCTATCTACCAGTCCACCTGTCTATCTGTCCATCTGTCCACCTGCTTGCTTGTCTGCCTGCCTGTCTACCTGTCTGTCATCTGCCTGCCTATCTACCTGTTTGTCTGTCTGTCTGTCTGTCTGCCTATCTGTCTATCTATCTACCAGTCCATCTGTCTATCTGTCCATCTGTCCACCTGCTTGCTTGTCTGCCTGCCTGTCTACCTGTCTGTCACTCTGCCTGCCTATCTACCTGTTTGTCTGTCTGTCTGCCTATCTGTCTATCTATCTACCAATCTACCTGTACCTGCTAATCTGCCCTCCTGGAAGTCTTCCTTCCTGTCAGTTTGCCTGACTATCTGTCTATCTACCTGCCTGTCTACCTGCTTGTCTGCCAGTCAGCCTCTCTGTCAGTCTGCCTCCCTATCTCCCTAGCTGCCTATCTGTGTCTATCTGCCTGCCTGTCTGTCTACTTGTCTAGTTACCAGTCTATCTGTCTGACCATCCATCCGCCTGTCTCCCTGACTCTCCTTCTGGCTGTCCATCTGTCAGATACATGAGATGTCATGCAGAGGAGCCAGGGAGAGAAGAAACCAGCAGATCTTGCCTTCAAAGAGCTTACTCTCCAGTTGAGGAAGCCGGTTACAATGACAGTACTTGAAATTTGTCAATCAATCAATCAATCAACAAGTATTTGTTAAGCCCTGCTCCATGTCAGACACTCGCTGGGTGCTAGGGATCCCAAAGCAGAAACCCATATTCTCCATCCTCAAGTAGCCTGCAGTTTTCAGTGAGGGCTACATTTTCAGAAATATGAACAAAACAGATAAAGGGGAAGTTTAACTCAGAAGAAAGAACGGGGCTGGATAGGGTAGTGGTGAGAGATGAGCAGACATGGCTGTGGGTTTGGAAATTGGAGACTCTCAGAAGTGGAAGGGAGGGCTTTAAAGATGTAGGACTACTAACCCAAAGGTATGGAATATGGGGGTCACCGACCTGGTCACTAACCTGCTCCCTCACCTGCTGGAGCTCCCCATGGCCCTGTTCCTGTCCTTCCGGACCTTCCCGTGAGTGTGTGTAAGTCACTTCCCTGCTCTCCCACCTGCTGCCTGAGCCCGATCTGCCTTGCTTTTTGCTCTCCCAGTTATACTTCTAATTATGTTGCTCTTTCTCTTCCTCCACCCTCCTTTCCAGTTCTCTTTTATGTGTTCTTGCAAGAGAGTGTAAGTTCCTTGAGGGCAGGACCTGCTTTTTTCTTTTTGCCTTGTTTCTGTATCTCCGGGACTTAGCCCAGGGCACATGGCTCTTAACAGAGGATGGTTACCTGCCTGCCTCTCTCAGGCGGGTGTAGCACAGACAGGGCAGAGTAGGGTTCAGCAAATACACATAGAGTGCTGGTCCCAAGCCAGGACAGAGAGAGGAGCCAGAAAGGCGAGAGCAGACAGGACTGAGAGTCGGAAGGACCCTTACGGATCATCAGCGCATCTCTCTGGTTTTCAAGAGGAGAGTGGCTTCCACTGGAAAATGAGCTAGAAAATGAACAAGTGAATTTTTAAAATTGCAAGAAGTTCTCAGTAGCAATTATTTCATTCTTGACACCTCAAGCACCCAGCACGCAGGAGTCGCTAAATAAATGACCTTCATTAATAATACTCAGATAATGCTGATTTATTGTTGTTTGATCAGCCTTGATTTCTGAGATCCCTTCTTATGATCTCGTGATAAATGCCTACTATGTGCCGACATTATTCTAGATAAATTGGAACAGTCCCTGTCCTCAGGGGGGTTCCATTCCTTTTGATTCTAGATCCACTGAGTCCTGAGATGGGCTGCGCCCTTCCCTCAGAGCTTCCTGGCATGGGCAGGAATCTCTGCTTACTCCCAGAAGTGGAGGTGGAAGGGTCTAGAGGTCTGTTCCCTTGGGAGCCAGTGGAAAATTAACCTGAGTGTTGGCCATTTGTAACCAGAGGCTGACAGGAAATTGCCAGCTTCCTGCTGAAGAAGTCATTACCTTAAGCTTTATTGCTGAGTTCAGGTTTCCTTCTTGACAAAGTAAATTTACAGAGTTGTCTGCAAGGCATGCTGGGCATCTCCCAGCTCTGTGAGAAGCCATCCATCAGCCTCAAGCTGGGACCCGGCACCTGAAGTTCTGGCTTCCTGGCACGGTCTGACCTGTCTGCCCCGCAACTTGCTGCCTTGCACACAATTTGGATTAATTTGCTGGTCATCGAAAGCAGGATAAATATTAGCTGGTTTTTGTTTTGCTTCCTTTCTCCTTACCTAAAATCCAAGTAACAAACAACTCAATAGGGGCAGGCTCCAGGAGAACCCTGGCACTTTCCACAAAGGTCCTTGTGGGAACATAGATTCAAAGGATTTCCCCCCCCCCCCCCTGAGGCTGGGGTTAAGTGACTTGCCCAGGGTCACACAGCTAGGAAGTGTTAAGTGTCTGAGACCAGATTTGAACTCGGGTCCTCCTGAATTCAGGGCTGGTGCTCTATCCACTGCGCCCCCTAGCTGCCCTTAATCAAAGGAATTTTAAAGATCATTCTCCATCCTCCCTATATCCTGCTGTCCTGTTCCTTTCTTCCCCTTCCCCTCCCTGCCTCGAGAGGCAGCTAGGTACTGGAGTAGATCTGGAATTAAGAAGATCTGAGTTCAAATTCAGCCTCAGACATTGGCTATTTTTTCTTTTTACAAAATGTATAATCTTTAACATTACATTTTCTTTTCCTTTTTTTCTGACTTTGCCATTTTTTATTACAAAAGTTTTTATTTTTAAAACATATGCATAGTGTTCAATATTCACTCTTGCAAAATTTTGTATTCCAAATTACTTCCTACCTTCCTTTCCCCCATTCCCTCTCCTAGACAGCAAGTAATCCAATATGTCAAACATGTGCAATTCTTCTATACATATTTCCACAATATGTTACATGGGAAAAATCAAATCAAAAAGGAAAAAAATGAGAAAGAAAAGAAAATGCAAGTAAACAACAACAACAACAAAAGTGGAAATACTCTGTTGGGATTTACATTCAGTTCCCACAGTCCTCTCTGCGTGTAAACGGCTCTCTCTATCACAAGACCATTGGAATTGGCCTGGATCATCTCATTGTTGAAAAGAGTCACGTCTATCAGAACTGATCATTGTATAATTTTGCTGTTGTTGTGTACAATGATCTCCTGGTTCTGCTCATTTTACTTAACTTCAGTTCCTGTCAGTCTCTCCAGGTCTTTCTGAAATCATTTTGCTGATCATTTCTTATAGAACAATAATATTCCATTACCTTCATATACCACTACTTATTCAGCCATTCTCCGACTAATGGGCATCCACTAAGTTTCCAGTTTCTTGCCTCTATGAAGAGGGCTGCCACAAACATTTTTGTACATGTGGGTCCCCTTTGTTTTTTGTATGATCTTTTTGAGATACAGGCCCAGTAGAGACACTGCTGGATCAAAGGGTGTGCACAGTTTGATAGCCCTTTGAGCATAGTTCCAAATGCTCTCCAGAATGGTTGGATCAGTTCACAACTCTACCAACAATGTATTAGTGTCCCAGTTTTCCCACATCCTCTCCAACATTCATCTTTATCTTTTCCTGTCATCTTAGCCAATCTTAGAGGTATGAATTGGTACCTCAGAGTTGTCTTAATTTGCATTTCTCTGATCAATAATGATTTAGAACATTTTTTCATTTGACTAGAAATTGTTTGATCTGAAAATTGTCCAAAATTTGACCATTTATCAATTGGAGGATAGCTTGAATTCTTATAAATTTGAGTCAATTATCTATATATTTTAGAAATGCGGCCTTTATCAGAACCCTTGTATGTAAACATTTTTTCCCAGTTTACTGCTTCCCTTCTAATCTTGTCTGCATTGGTTTTATTTGTACAAAACCTTTTTAACTTAATATAATCAAAGTTTCCTATTTTGTGATCAATAATGGTCTCTACTTCTTCTTTGGCCCAAATTCCTTCCTCCTCCACAGGTCTGAGAGGTAAACCGTCCTATGTTCTTCTACTTTGCTTATAATCTCATTCTTTATGTCTAGATCATGAACCCATTTTGACCTTATCTTGGTATAAGGTGTTAAGTGTGGGTCAGTGCCTAGTGTCTGCCATACTAGTTTCCAAGTTTCCCAGCAACTTTTATCAAATAGTGAGTTCTTATGTCAAGAGCTGGGATCACACTGAGTTACTATAGTTATTGACTATTTACATGACTCTGGCCAAGTCATATATCTATGCATATTTATATTTATAAAATTATGTGTCGATCTCTATACGTTATATGTCTATGTATATATTGTTGTTGTTCACTTGTATTGGATCTTTAGTGACTCAATTTGAGGTTTTTGTGGCAAAGAACCTGTAGTAATTTAACACTTCCTTCCTCAGCTTATTTTATAGATGAGAAAACTGAGCACAGGGTGAAATGACTTGCCCAGGGTTACGCAGTTAGTAAGTGTCTGAGGCTGGATTTGAATTCAGGAAGGTTAGCCTTCCTGACTCCAGACCTGGCACTCTATGCACTGTGGTACCCCCTGGCCAACTCTCTATCATCCATCCATATCTCTGTCTATCTGTCTGTTTCTGTCTTTCTGTTTCTCTGTCTCTGTGTCTGTCTGCCTTTTTCTCTCTCTGTCTGTCTGTCTCTCTCTGTTTTTCTCTGTCTCTGTTTCTCTCTGTCTCTCTCTTTCTGTCTCTGTTTCTCTCTGTCTCTCTTACTCTGTCTCTGTCTCTGTTTCTCTGTCTCTCTCTGTCTCTCTTTGTTTCTGTCTCTCTGCCTCTCTGTCTGTCTCGGTTTCTCTCTTTCTCTGTCTGTCTCTCTCTGTTTCTCTCTGTCTTTGTCTCTCTCTGTTTCTGTCTCTCTGTCTCTCTTTTTCTGTTTCTCTCTGTCTCTGTCTCTCTTACTCTGTCTCTGTCTCTGTTTCTGTCTCTCTGCCTCTCTGTCTGTCTCGGTTTCTCTCTTTGTCTGTCTCTCTCTTTCTCTGTTTCTCTTTCTCTCTCTGTCTCTCTTTCTCTGTTTCTCCTTGTCTCTGTCTCTCTTCCTCTGTCTCTCTCTGTTTCTGTCTCTCTGTCTCTCTTTCTCTGTTTCTCCTTGTCTCTGTCTCTCTTCCTCTGTCTCTCTCTGTTTCTGTCTCTCTGTCTCTCTTTTTCTGTTTCTCTCTGTCTCTGTCTCTCTTACTCTGTCTCTGTCTCTGTTTCTCTGTCTCTCTCTGTCTCTCTCTGTTTCTGTCTCTCTGCCTCTCTGTCTGTCTCGGTTTCTCTCTTTGTCTGTCTCTCTCTGTTTCTCTCTGTCTTTGTCTCTCTCTGTTTCTGTCTCTCTGTCTCTCTTTTTCTGTTTCTCTCTGTCTCTGTCTCTCTTACTCTGTCTCTGTCTCTCTCTGTTTCTGTTTCTCTGTCTCTGTCTCTCTCTCTCTCTTTCTCTGTTTCTCTCTCTTTCTCTGTTTCTCTCTCTTTCTCTCTCTGTCTCTCTTTCTCTGTTTCTCCTTGTCTCTGTCTCTCTTCCTCTGTCTCTCTCTGTTTCTCTCTATCTGTCTCTGTCTCTCCCTGTCTCTGTTTCTCTGTTTCTCTGTCTCTGTCTCTCTCTTTTTCTGTCTCTCTGTCTCTGTCTCTATCTCTCTCTGTCTCTGTTTCTCTTTCTCTCTCTTTCTCTGTCTCTCTGTCTCTCTCTGTCTCTCTTTCTCTGTTTCTTCTTGTCTCTGGCTCTCTTTCTCTGTCTCTCTCTCCTGTCTGCCTTTCCTGTCTCTTTCCCCCCCCCCAGACATATAAATGTATGTTTGTATTACGACATCATGGGAAGAGGTTTACAGAAGGAGGAGGACGGTCCCCTTGAATGGGGGCAGTGCTTGAGCTGAAAAGAGCCAGGTTTGCCAGGATGCTGAGAGGGGAGAGGGCATGCCGGGGAGGGGGGACAGCCCGGGCAAATGCACTAAGGTAGGAGATGGAATGTCTTGTTCTGGGAACAGTAAATAGGCCAGCTCAGCTGGAACACAGAGTGCAGTGAGGAGGAGTGATGTGTAATCAGCTTGGAGCCAGACTGTGAAGGGCTTTCAATGCCAAACAGAGACATTTTTATTTTATCCGAGAGGCAAGAGGAAGTCACTGAAGTTTTTTGAGCAGAGAGGAGACGTGATTCATCAATCAATAAATATTTATTAAGCATCCTACTGTGCGCCAGACACTGTGCCAAGGGCTGAGAACACAGTTCTTACTCTCAGGGGAGGGGACACAACATCTCTCTGCCCTTGACTCAAGGCTGTTGTCCTGGGCATCTCTCCCTAGCCCCCGTCCCCGTGAAAGCCGATGTCCTGGTCCTTAGTGGAGTTGGAAGGCTTAGAAGTGGGAGTCCCATTGCCATAGATGCCTGATGGGTCTCCTGCGGTACCCAGGGGCCTCCCCTCCGTGTCTCCATGGTGACAGCCTCTCCAGGTGGGGAGTCAGTCTCCTCCTCTCTTTGGCCAGGGAGTGGGGCTGGGGCGAGGCGGGGAGCTACAGAGACAGGGCTGCCTTCCTGATGTGGCTTTGTGGGTGATGTCTGCAAACCCAAGGAAATCTGGAGACATCTGCCTGAGGGAATGCTAATTAGCCATCAGGCAATTAATTATTAATCATACTTTTGTTCACTGAGAAGACAAGGTTTTTCTTGGCAGGCCTTTCCCATTCTGGGTGGGTGAGTGCGGGCGTGTCTCCTTTGTGAGTGCCTGTGGTTGAGAGGAGAAACCCTTGTGAGCTCATGGGGAAACAGAGCAGGGCTTTAGAGAAACAGACGTGGGCTTGTGATCTCTCTGCCCCTGGCTCCCTGTGGTGGGATCTGCCCTGTGGTGGTTCTGTATCACCTCCCCTATGGCCCCCCTGTGACGGCGTCTGCCCTTTCCCAGAGCCCTCGTGACGGCATCTGTGCCTAAAGGTGCTCCCGGGACAGTGTCTGTGCTCCCGGGACAGTGTCTGTGCTCCCAGGACAGCGTCTGTGCTCCCGGGACATATATATGTCATTAGTGAGTGAAGGTATTGGGGAAAGTACTACTAGCAGCCCTGCCCGATGCCATATAGATTTTTTATTCCTGGATCACGAGGGAGGGATGCTCCTGGGGCAGGGACCGGGGGGATTGGGGTGGGCGGGCACTGTCAGAGGCAAGCCACTGGAAGTGATGTGGGCTTGAGGACACGATGGAGGGCCACCGTTCTAAAATGTCTGTTCCATGAGAAGCAGATATATATGCCTCCTTGGCGAACTATAAGAGGGCAGCAGAGACCTCATCTCCTTTTTAATCTCCTTCTGAATCTGAGACAGCAGGAACTTCATCCATCCATCCATCCAACAATCGCTTAAGAATTATATACTACTCACTAGGGGTATGGCGACAAAAATGAGGAGAATCCGAGCTGATGTCCTCCCAGGCTGACTTAAACAAAGCGTCGGTGGATGTGGACCGTCGCAGGGACAGGGAGTGCATTCATTTTGCTTCACTTTAGGAAGCAGGTCTTGGACCGATGTCGGGCAGTTACACGAAGGAGGAGTTCAGGAGCTTGTTGGAAAACAGGAGGTTTTGGAAAAAAATGAAAGATAATGAGTTTCTCATCACTGAAAATGTTCAAGCATCAGCGGGATGATGTCACTTCTCTCTTTGGAGATGAATGGCATTTTTTTAAATCATGGGTCCTTTGGAATTGTCTTAAATCATGGCCTTGACCAAGAGCCGCGCCATTCACAGTGGGTCACTATAGCACTGCTGCTGCTGTGTACACTCACGGCCCAGTTCAGCTGGCTTCGCTTCGGATCCATACGTGGTAACTGATTTTCAGTGCCAGGGAGCCGCCAGGGGCCCTTAGGGGCTGAGCCACTTTGCCAGGGTCACGCAGTCAGTTTGAGTGTGAGACGGCACATCTGAAACGGGCTTCAGCCTTAGCGGGGCCGCTCTAATGCACGCAGCAGAGGCGTAATACATTTTTGTGAAATGGAATGGGAGTAATCTTGGGGATGACTGGGAGCCGTTCAGGAGGGACATGTCTGGTCTTCGTGGCTCCCCGTGACAGTGTCCGTGGGACACAGCTGGTCCCGGGGGATATGTGTGGGAGACAGAAAGTTGGTAGGACAGAAATCCTATTCTCTCGCTGAATAGTGGGCTCTGCCCACCGTGACCTCGCAGGGGACCCTTGTCAAGTAGAATTAGGTGAAAACTCATGCTGGAGCCAGCTCTTGGAGAACTGCAAACTTCCCCAACTGACTTAGTAGTATGGGAATTACACTTCCTCTTCCAAGTTGTCACCCAAGAAGGTGGAATGATTATCTAACTGGGGGAAAGCAAGCGCTGATTTTGAGAGTGGGAGGATTGAGAAACCTCTGGCTGGGAGCTAATGGGAGGGCTGCGACCCTGCTGGCCCAGCAGCCGCGGGACCCGTGCAGGGGTGGGGGGCTCTCTGGGCCCAGATTGTTCCACTGGAAACCTCATGTGCCGCTGATGATTGGAGGCTTCAATAAAATGTGACAGAAAATTGCTTGCTTGATTAGAAAATAAGAAATGGTTATTGCTACAGTCACTCACACGGCTTCAACGCCTCCAACCTGCTAGTTTGCCAGGAAAATATATTGATTTTCTTTTCTGGTTTTAGAAAGTGCTGAACAAAGTTTCCAGCTGAATGGATCCCACAAAGGAGAGATGGAGCAGGGCCTGCTTAGCTCTTCCCGCCCCCTCCACCTCGATTGCATGTGAAGAATAAATCTCCCTACTTCCTCCTTGGGATAGGAAAAACCAGTTGGACCTGGGCGGCGTCAGAATTGGCTCCCTTGCCTTGGTGCGAAGCTCTGTGCCGTCTCCATCTTCTCCAGGCTCCAGGAAGTGTCCCACAGGTCCCCCTTTCCCCCCCTCCGGCATCTGGAAGACTCAGGGTATTGAGCAAACACTCGGCAGAGTCTCAGAATCAGAGCTGGAAGGGATGCTCAGAGGGCCCAGTTAACGTCCAGTGAGGTTCCCTTCTACAAGATCCCAAAGAAGTGGCCTTCCAGACTCTGTTTGGGTTCCTCTGGTGTTGGAGAACCTGGTCCTGTATCTCCAGACCAACTCTGGGGTAACTATCCCGGTATGGAGGAAGTCTGGCCTTTTATCCAGACTAAATTTGCTTTACCCCAGTTCTGCATCCAAACTGAGCAAGATCAATCCCTCGTCCACGTGACGGCCCTTGGGACACTGGAGACAGTGGTTGTGGGCCCTCCACCCCCACTCCAAGCCTTGCGTTCACCAGGCTTGCCGTAACTGGCTCATTTGATTGATACTCATAAACTTCAGCACAATAATGGATCATCCCCCTCTCCCTACTCCCACCTCACCCACTGTTACCATTCTGGAGCCCTTTTCTTGACACTCTCCAGTGGTCTTCCTGGGTCTGAATCTTGACCTTGGAGAGCTACCACGTGGCAACTCAGTGTCTTCCTCTGCAAAATGGGTATGGTATTACTTTCTTTTTTTTAGTTTAATTTTTTATTACAGTTTTTTATTTACAAGATATATGCATGGGTAATTTTTCAGCATTGACAATTGCAGAACGTGGTATTACTTTATGTCTTCCTCACTGGTTGCTGTGAGGAAAATCTAAATCAGAAGTGCAATGATGATGATGGGGATGGTGAGTCAGTGCAGCGGTAACAGGGAGAAGGTTTCTGTGACTGGCCCTATGGTGCACCAGGAAGATCCCCAAAGGAGGCCCTGACAGTTGCTCCAGATCAGAACAGGTGCCGGCTGGCAGCAGATATTTCCTAGATCCCTTATTTCAGGGTTTCTTAATGACCAGTGATCCTTCTAATCCTTTCTTCACCAAATGTTTTCAGTTCAGGGAATTGAGGGGTTTTCTGCCCTGGTGGAGAAAGAATCCTGGGCCTAAAGTCCGAGAATTGAGTCTGTACCCAGAGGCAGCTGGGCTGACAGCCCGACTTACTACCTGTGTGACTTTCAACAAATCACTTGGTCTCTCTGGGTTCCAGGTCAGTCATGTGAAAAATGGGGGTGCTGTACTGGCCGACCTTTGAGGTCTCTTTTTCTGCTAGATCTATGAACCCATGATCTCCATTTTAGACTGAAAGGGAATGAGGAAATTGAATTTGCTTTTGGGAAATATTCTTTATAGAATCTAACCCCTTGGTTCCTGGGCTGAGTGTTGCCATAGATACGTCAGACTCAAGAAATGGCAAATAGAGTCTCTCCCAGGTTCTCCAGTTTGGTGATATTTATTTGAATCTGGCCTTGGGGATTTGTTGGAGAGAGAAGCTGAGAGAGAGAGTTCCTCATCTTGCTTGTATACACCATGAAGTAGGAAGTATGGTGGACAGGGCGGAGTGGAGAAACTCACTGCTGGGTGTTTATTTCCCTCCGTGTCCCCTGGGCATTCTAGTGCTTATGGCAGAGAGAGAGAGAGAGAGAGAGAGAGAGAGAGAGAGAGAGAGAGAGAGAGAGAGAGAGAGAGAGACAGAGACAGAGAGAGAGACAGAGAGACAGAGACAGAGAGAGACAGAGACAGAGAGAGACAGAGAGACAGTGAGAGAGAGAGAGAGAGAGAGAGAGAGAGAGAGAGAGAGAGAGAGAGAGGAGACAGAGAGAGACAGAGAGACAGAGAGAGACAGAGAGACAGAGACAGAGACAGAGAGAGAGAAAGAGAAAAAGAGAGAGAGAAAGAGAAAAAGAGAGAGAGAAAGACAGAGAGACAGACAGAGAGAGAGAGAGACAGAGAGAAAGAGAAAGACAGAGACAGAGAGAGACAGAGACAGAGAGAGACAGAGAGAGAGAGAAAGAGAGAAAAAGAGAGAGAGAGAGAAAGAGAGAGAGAGAGAAAGAGAGAGACAGAGAGAAAGAGAAAGACAGAGACAGAGAGAGACAGAGAGAGAGAAAGAGAGAAAAAGAGAGAGAGAGAAAGAGAGAGAGACAGAGACAGAGACAGAGAGAGACAGAGAGACAGAGACAGAGAGACAGAGAGAAAGGAGAGAGAAAGAGAGAGA
This sequence comes from Sminthopsis crassicaudata, assembly GCF_048593235.1. NCBI lineage: Eukaryota > Metazoa > Chordata > Mammalia > Dasyuromorphia > Dasyuridae > Sminthopsis > Sminthopsis crassicaudata. Next base: position 45,043,402 of record NC_133617.1, on the reverse strand, counting down.
CAGAGAGAGAGAGAGAGAGAGAGAGAGAGACAGAGAGACAGAGAGAGAAATATAGAGAAAAGACAGAAAAAAAGAGAAGACAGATGGAGACAGAGACACACAGAAGAGAGAAACATTCTGATTTATGCTGGTCTAGGGAGAGATTTGCAAGGATTTTGATCCATTTAAAGAGAAGGGAAACATCAATTCAGTTTTGTCATGAGCTGAGCCTTGGAAAGAGTGGAGCAGACTCTGATCCCTTTTTGGATTTCCCACACACGAGACATCTGTGTTATAATGACAGGAATCAGGGATAGGGACTGGACCTGGGATTTTCTTAGCTTAGAGAGCTTTCAGGTGGGGAGAATCCCTGTTCCAGTGCAGGTCAGCACTTCTCTGAAAATTCAAGCCCTAGTTCCCGGAGCCTTCCTAAATGACTCCCTCAGGGTCACCCAGACTCTATGCATCAGAGATGGGACTTGAAGCCAGGTCCTCCTGGATCTGAGGATGATTTTTTATCCACCAAATAGGCAATGCGAATATAAGGAGGAATGGGCCAATGAGATCTCAGTCCAAAGAAACATGGATGTTTGGGGAGTCCTACTATGTGAATATAGAAGTAGCTTTACAATACCCAGGACTCCCAGGACTAAGCCCTCAGTGGCCAGTATCATTCTTGTCTTTCCACAATATATGTATATGTCACGTGCCATATATGTAACATACATGTATATATACACATGTATGTATACACAAGTGTGCATATACATGTATTATATAAATGTATCTTATGCATTAAATACCAGATATCTCTAATCTCACATATGGTGTCCTAAGTTCTGACAAGGAGTATCTTCTAGAAAAGTGTCATTATCAAGCACATAATTTCCAAAACCTCAGGCTTCCCAGAGATTGTGTTTGCAACGTCATAGGGCGGCTTCCTTCCACATTAATCTTGCTGAAGCATCAGTGATTTTTTGCAGAGATTAAAACAAAAGCGCTCCCCTTGAGTCACTGGCAGATACCTCCAGAAAAGTGGAAGAAACTTCCTGTTATTTTTTGTGGGAGGGGGAGAAACTAAGGATTTATATAGGGTTTGCTATGTGTACCAGGCTGTGCAAAGAATTTTACAAATATTATCTCATTTCATCCTCCCAACAACTCTGTGAGAGTTAAATAACTTATCCCCATTTAACAGTTAAGGAAACTGAGGCAGACAGGTGAGGATAAATACTTTATCTTCATCTTTTAGATGAGGAAACTGAGGCACACAAGTGAAGATAAATGACTAGTCCCCATTTTACAGTTAAGGAAACTGAGGCAGATAGCAGTTAATTGACTTGTTCATGGTCACACACAAGCTAATGTTTAAGGCAAGATTTGAAATCAAGTCTGTCTGACTTCAGGTCCCAGAAGTCTGTCCACTGTAGACAGAGAGTAGAATTTCGATTCTCTCCCTCCCTACAAGGGAGAGAATTGAGACAAGTTGTATCATCAGCTCATGGGAAGACCATAAGGAACCTTACAAACCGATGTGCTTGACATTTTTGCAGACGGGGAAATGAAGGCTCAAACAGAGAAAGGTCAGTTGACAAGTACTTATTAAGCTCCTACAATATAGGAGGCTGTTCTAAGCACTGGCAATACAATGACAAAAATAAAACAGTCTTGCCTTCAAAGAGCTTATATTTTCTTGGGGAAAGATAACACTTGCATATTTAACAATAGAAGAATAAGGATTTAAAAATAATTTTATATTATATTGATTGAAAGTAGAATAAACCCTTTTTATTTTAAACTAAAATGATATCTGCTGGGAATTATTTGTATTTAAAATGAATTTATGCAGGGAAGAGAAATACTATATTAATTAATAATACTATAGTATTAGTACTATATTATTACTAAATATATTTCCTTATGCATTGATGCATTTGATCTATTAAGCATAAATGGAATATATCTATATATAACTAATAATAACTATTATTGCTGTTTAGTCATGTCTGACAGTTTGCCAATGAGAATCAGACTTGATTGTGGGTGTCTGTGTTGGTGAGTGTTATCCGTGCTCTGGTCCCCATACCTGTTTCACCATCTGTAAAGGTTGATATGTGCAATTCAAGTGGGCTTTAGGTCAAAAAGGATTTGTGACGGCCCCTTCTCCTGCTAGGTGAGAGAGGTGATTTTGCTGTTGATCAGTCATGACTAACTCTTCATGAGCCCATTTGGGGTTTTCTTGGTAGAGCTACTAGAGTGGTTTGCCATTTTCTTCTCCAGATCTTTTTACAGATGAGAAAACTGAGGCAAGCAGGAGAAGTGACTTGCCCAGGGTCACCCAACAAGGAAGTATCTGAAGCCAGATTCAAATTCAGGAAGATGTCTTCCCGATTCCAAGCCCAGTGCTCTATCCTCTGTGCTACCTAGCTTCCCCACACTGAGCTTACAATCCACTAAAACACCTACATCTTTTTCAAACAAACTATTTCTAACCTTATTTCCCCCATCTTGTTTTTGAGAAGTTGATTTCTTGAACCCAAGTTAAGCATTTAAATTTATACCTAATTAATCAAGATCTTTTTATCTTTTTTTGATAGTATTTAATTTTTTCAAATACAACCTTCACCTTTGCAATACCTTATGTTTCAAATTTTCTCCCTCTTTTTCTCCCTTACTCCTCCCCGAGACATCAAGCTACCCAATATAGGTTAAATAAGTGCAATTTTTCTAAAGATATTTCCATATGCATCGTGCTGCATAAGAAAAATCAGATCAAAAGCAAAAAAAAAATGAGAAAGAAAAAACAAACATGACAATAAAAGGTGAAAATATTAGACTTTATCAAGATCTTTTGGAATCCTGACTTTTATCCACTGTGCCAGAAGAAACTGAACCTGAGAGAGGAGATATGAGTCAGGAACTCAAAGGATTAGGTTAGGAGGACAGGCTGAATTTTTTAAAAAATGAAATTTAATAGGGATGAAACTTAGGTGGTCTGACTGACAGATCAAAACTCTTTCTCCTGAATCACATTCAATTTTTATTAAAAAGAAACTTTTATTGATGTCTTTTACTTTAACATCACCACAATTTTCTCAAGTATTCCTGACCTTCTCCCTCTCAGGGAGCCACATAACAAATTGCATTTTTAAGACAAAGAGAAAGTAAAAGAAGTGGAGAAAAATAACATAACTGATCAATACATTGAAAAAAATCTGGAAATATGTGCCATGTACAGCCCAGGAATAACGTTCAATATAATTCAATTTTTGACAAGATTTTATTAAATGTTTACTATGTAAGGCACATCAGGAATCCAAACAAAAAAAGTTCCTGCCCTTGGGAGCTTACTAGGTGTTGTTTACACATATCTGGAAGTATTGTGCTGCAGTGGAAGGAGTGGTGATCTCGTTTGGATTTCCCACAAGCAAAAGAAACGTATTGAAAGAACTTGGGGTCTGAGTTCATATCCCAGCTCTACTATTACTTAATATTTGTGTGACCTTTCTGCATCTCATTTGTAAAATGAAGGGTTCGATCTGATCACTTCTAAGATCATTTATAATCATAGATCTAATTTTATCCTAAAGAAATAGAAAATAATTTTGCCAGAGAGGGGGTGGAAGAGAATCAAAAAGGGATCTGTGTGATAGTACTTTTCAGAATCTTGAAAGGGCTTGGGAACACCAAGACACTAGAAAATGCAATTCAGACTCAGCCTGGACATAAGGCAAGGAAGTGGGAGATGGAACATCGTGTATGAGAACAGTAAGACATGTGGTCAGTCTTGGCAGGTGGTGAAGGTTCTTAGAAGCCAAACAGAAGAGTTTGTGTTTTATCCTAGAGATAATAGGGAGCCAACGCATCTCCTTGAGCAGGAGAATATCATAGTCAAATAGATGTGTGCTGCTCTTCATCATCTTTTTCTTCATCATCATCTCTTCCTTTTCCTCTTCCTTCTTCATCTTCATCAGCATCTCCTCTTCCTCCTCCCTCCCTCCTCCTCCTCCTTCCTCCGTATTCCCAGGATTTACCTCAGAGCCCGACACAAGAAAGCCCTTAATGCTTGTTGTTTCAAAAGCGATGTCAGACTGGGGATGAGTTTGAGCCTCTCCTACTTGCTTGAAATTTCTCTGCCTTCCCTCAGTGCTCCTTTTCCATCTCCTGTGCTTGACATGTGGAAAGCCTCTGTGCCTCTGGCTTTCCGCCCTCCATCCCCGCCCTGGAGATGGCAGGGGTCCAATCCTTTAGCACTTTCAGGGTGGGCTGGTCTGGAGCATGAGTCTGAACCTGAGAGAGACAGAGCCAAGAGCCTGGAGTCATGATTTTGCTTCTGTCACTCACCATCTGCATGACCTAGGGCAGCCTCTCAAGGTCTTCCTGTAGCTCCTAGAGCAGAGGAGATCTGAGATGTGCTCAATTCCTTTCTCTGAAGAGGAAAAAGAGGGCCCAACCCATCAGGCTGCTGCTGGGGGGAGCGAGGGAGAGGGCCCCCACGTCCCCAGGTCTCTCCCCTGCAAGGCAGACTCACGGAGCTGTGGCCTCAAGGCCCTCTCCATCTCTAGTCAGCCTGGAGTTTTCAGCTGCTCTTCTCCAGTGGATAGAGTTCCAGCTCTGAAGCCAAGAAGACATCTTCCTGAGTCTCAGAGACGTACTAGTTGTGTGGCCCTAAGCAAGTCACTTAACCCCCAGCTGCCTCAGTTTCCTCATTTGTAAAATAATCCGGAGAAGGAAATGGCAGACCATTTCAGTGTCTCGGCCAAGAAAACTCCGAGTCGGGGCACAAATAGTCGGACATGAATGAACCACAACAACTACAACAACAACCTTCTCCTGTCCCTGAGGGGAGAAAACTGACCGTCCAGGCTCAGTGTCCCTTACCAAGAGTCCAGGATGGACAAAGGGGCAAAGGTGCCCCAGGTCAGCTGACTCAAGCTTAATGTGGCCACGTCGCCAACACCGGCCGCGAAGGAGGCGTCCCTGCCCCACCTTCCCCAAACCTTCATCTCCCAATGCCTGGGCGGCAGGTTCTGTCCCTCAGCCCTTTCCCTACCCCAGTCCATCCGCCACTCGTCCGCCAAGATAAGATGGTCTTTGGAATGTGCCCCTGACCTTGTCAGTCCCCCCTCTCCTCAGTAATAAATTGTCTTTACTCTGATGAGAGATAGGAAAGGGGGAACCCCATTTCTCATCACAAGATCCCATGAGGCGCAGTGTCCCCTGTAAATGAATTTACAGGCCCGAAAACCCAGATTGATAAATAAAAGGTTTATTGTAGGAATTTGAAAGTAAAGCTCAGCGAGAACGACGCCAGCGCCAGAGGCGGCCGCTGGGCGGGCAGGGACCCCTACGTGGCCGGAAGGATACCATGTGTTGGGGGAAGGGCTCCTGCAAAGAGAGAGCTCCAGCTCGGCTCTTTTATACCTAAAAGGGGCTTGTGGGCGTGCCCCAAGTTCTGGCGGGCTCAGATCCGGTGGGGGCTGGGGAAAGCCCGGATATCATTGGAATTCAAAAGGATGCTTTTGACCAGGATTTGTGAATCAAAGGTCAGCCATGGGGGTTGGGGAATCAGAAAGGAATCCTAAAGGGACCTCAACCCCTATCACCTCCAAGGTCAAATACAAATGCGCTGTTGGGCTTTCACATCCCTTCTTATTGGGCCTTTCTGAAATGTTCAGCCTTTCCTCGCCTCCATGTGCCCATGAGCCAGCCACTGGAGCTGACTTGAGATTTTTTAAAAAAAATTTATTAAAGTTTTTTATTTTCAAAACATGCATGGGTAATTTTTCAACATTGACCTTGCAAAACCTTGTTTTTTTCTTTCCTTCTCCCATCTCCTCCCCTAGCTGGCAGGTAGTGCAATACATGCTAAATATGCTAAAATATATGTTAAATCCAATATATGAGTAAATATTTATAGTTATCTTGCCTTATAAGAAAAATCAGCTCAAGAAGGAAAAAAAATCGAGAAAGAAACAAAATGAAAGTAAACAAGAACAGAAAGAGTGAAAATGCTGTGTCGTGGTCCACACTCAGTTCCCATAGTCCTCTCTGGGTGCGGATGGCTCACAAGATCATTGGAACTGGTCTGAATCATTGAGATTCCTTTCCCAAGATAACCCCTAACCCCTTCCCCTGCCAGGCTGGCTCCCGTGTCTTCCAGTCTCTGCATTCTCCAGCTTCTTTCAAGACTCAACTGAAATTTCACCAACAGGAGTCTTCAAATTAGAACATAAGCTCCTTGAGGGCAGGAACATGGTGTTTTTTTTTCTTTTTTCTTTTTTTTTTTGTTTGTTTGTTTTTCTATCTGCAGCTCTTAGCACAGTGCCTGGTACACAGTAAGCACTTAATATATGCTTACTAGTTGACATCACTCGTTATTGGTCACAGGATGTCTAGAACTCAATGAGAGGCGTCCAAGGTCTTAGAGGGCTGTCCTGCCATTTCCTCAATATTGGGAAGTCTGTCTGCTCCCTTTGTCTCCCCTCTTCTTAATAAGGAGGTCAAATGGAGGGTGTGTGTGTGTGTGTGTGTGTGTATGAGAGAGACAGAGACAGAGACAGAGAGAGACAGACAGAGAGACAGAGAGATAGAGAGAGACAGAGACAGAGACAGACAGAGACAGACAGAGACAGACAGAGACAGAGACAGACAGAGAGATACCATTAGCATAGTCCTATGGTCACAGCCTGGATTTGAACCTGGAGGACCTGGTTCTGACATTTACTAGCTGGACATGAGCACATCCCCTCAGCTTCTCTGGGTCTCAGTTTCCTCATCTACACAATGGGGAGATCAAGCCACCTGGCCTCTGAGGTGCCCCGGGCAGTGGCCCATTTCCACCCCACCCTCCTTACCCTCCCTGCCCCCTCAATCTGGGTTCTTCCCCAGGGACCCTGCGTTCTCAGAGCTGACTTTCCACCTTATCTTGCCCCAAACCCACCTCCACGAGAATCCCCGAGCTTGCCTGGGTGCCCCCGCCCTGTTTTGTTTGCCATTTCCCTCGGTAGACTCGAAGCCCCCTTCAGCCAGGGGCTGCTAGTTCTAGCTCTTTGACAGTAGCTATTCAACCTTAAATCCACAGTCTTTTGGCTGACCCGGCTGCAGATCCTCTCTGAAGGAACAGACTGGTTCTGGGCCCCCCCCCCCCATTAACATGCCTGCAGTCTCTGAGCCCCCCAGGTCAGGCCCAAGGGCTGTCGGAGCCGGGCCGAGGCCTCTCCCCGCCCCCACCCTTTGTTCCTGGCCGGTTTCCAGTCCGCCTCTGGGGAGGCTGACGTCATCCTCGTGTTCCTTTCCTCCGATCTGGGCCAGAGAAGCCTCCCGGGCGCTGCTGAATCAGGGCTGCTCCCAGTGCCCCTTGGCCTTGTGGGGTCAGGCTGAGAGTTCTTCGGTCCGGCCCCTGGGCCCCTGGGGCTCTCCCTCCTCTGGGCCAGCGGGAAATCCGGGCACTCTCCGGCTCATGGAAGGCAGATGCCTGGGCTGGGGACAATGGGGGGGGGGGGCTTAGGAGGGGAGGGTCCCTTCTGGCTTCTACAACTTGGCTGGGACGCCAATCATTCACGTTTTAAAAACAGCTGCTTTTTGTGGCCTCCTTCGGCTCCGTGCCCCGTGCTAGTCCAGGGCACTGAGGAGTGGGGTCCGCTCTCGGGCTGCCACGGCTCTCAGACAATCCCAGAAGTGAGTCCTGGCCATGCTCCATACACTTCAGTATTTCCCTGCTTGTGCTCCAGTCGTTTCTATCGTGTCAGGCCCCATTTGGCGATTTCTTGGCAGAGGCAGAGCGGTTTGCCTCTCCCTGACAGATGAGGAAACTGAGGCAGTCAGAGTTAAGCGAGGGGTCCAAGGCACGCAGCTGGATCTGAATTTAGGAAGGTGAGCCTTCTTGAATTCAGACCGTTCCTCCTAGCTGTCCTCCGTACCTCCCCAATCCCTTCAAGGTCACAGACAAAACCTTGGTTTGATGTTTAAAACCTTTCCCAACCGGCTCCTTCTCACCTTTCCCGGCTCCTTACGCTTTCCTCCCCCTGCAAGTTCGGGGTTCTGCCCCACACCCTCTTGCTGCTCCTCCTCCCAGCTTCCTCCAAGCTGTTCCCCACATCCAAAGGCTGTTCCTGGTCCCCTCCCTGGCCTGCCCCTCCCCTTTGCACCGTTAGTACCTTGTTCCCTCAGAGCTGTCCACCTGTCCCTCCCATTGGACTGTGAGCTCCTTGTCTTTTTTGTAGTCATCCCCTCCACCATTCCCCAGTGCCTGGAACACAGTCAGCATGTAATAAATGCTTGTTCCTGGGGGATCCTCAACAGCAGCCCAGCAGAAGTGGAACCCCAGAAGTGACTCATGGCTCCCCCTCCCCAGGTGGAACTCTTCTATTCCAAGAGAATGCAGTGGGCCAGGGATACTCCCCTGTACCCATTGCACACAGGGTCAGCGTCTCCTGGCAACACCCTTGCCTTTGACTAGTGAGTTCTGTCTCTCACCTCCTCCCCATCCAAAGCATCATTTTATTCCAACAGTGTCTCAGCAGGGTTGGTCCTTCTCTCTGATGGAAAGATTGATTCCCGGGGGATCCCAAACCCTGGAGAGGGAGGAGACCACAGGGCCTGGTTAATGCACAAACTTCATTAGCCCCCCGACTCAACCAATTAAATGCTAGACTAATTTAGCTCACCTCTCCTTCTACTACTGGCGCTTCTCAGGGGAGCCTGGGGAGGCAGATTCTGGGGACGTCAGAGTTGGAAGGGGCTGCCTTACAGCTGGCCCAGCTTAGTCTCCTTTGACAGAATGGGGGAAAACTTGAGCCTGGAATGGGAAAATGGGTGCTTTATAGACAGTCTTTTTTGATATCTATCGTCTACCTTGACCCTTTCTTTTTGATAGACGTGGAATAAAAAGTCAGATCCAGAGAAAGACCACAAAGCCATTAACGGCAGAGCTGGGATTCTTTCCGTTATTTAGTCCATGGGTTTCTACCCTTTGGGATGCCCTGGGCCTCTTTGACATTCTGATAAAGGCCCCTAAAAATAAGGCATAAAAAAGACACAAAAAAGGCATTAAAAACAACAAACAAACATGGAATTACAAAGGAAGCCAATTATGTTGAGAGATACTGATGAATGAAGTTGAAAGGATAAAAAAGTTTAAACATTTAATTAAATTTTAAAAAATATTAAATTAAAAATATTTTTTAAAATTTAAAATATTGTGTTAATAGACCACAGTTAAGAACGTCATTCTATAGAGGAGGGAATTGAGACCTAGAGAGAGGAAGCGACTTTCTCAAGTTTATATAACCAGATATTGGCAGATCTGGAACCTCAGAGATCATTTATTTAGCTCAATGTTTCTGAGACTTTTTGGTCTTAAGACCTCTTTACCCTCTTCAAAATTTTTGAGGACCTTACTCTGGAGATCTTTTGTTTATATGGGTTATATTTGTTGATTATTACATCTCAGAAATGGAAATGGATGCATTTAAAAAATCGAATGTATTTAAAATGATAATAAACCCAATTACATATGAACAACTTTAACACTGTTAAATTTAAAAGAATTCTATTTTTTAAAGCAAAAAAAAATTAGTGAGAAGAATGGCATTGTTTTGCATATTTTTGCAAATCTCTTTAATGACTGGTTTAGTAGAAGAAGCCAGTTGGATTCTCGTCTCTGCTTCTGCACTCAATCTGTTGCAATATGTTGTTTTGGTTGAAGTATATGAAGAAAATCTCTGGCTTCACATAAATATGTAGCTGGAGAAGGGAAAGTATTTTAATAGGTGAGGAGTACTTTAGTATTATTATGAAAAATGCTTTCAAAGGGTTTGGTGGCCTGTTGGGGTTCCATGAGCCACACATGGAAAACAGTTGATTTCCCATCTAACTCCTTTATTTTGTTCTAGGAACAGTCCGACCCAGAAGATCACACAGCTGAGTGGTGGATCTGAACTGAGATTCCAGCCTCTTAATTCCTTAATTCCCAATCTGGGGGGAGCGAATCACTCTGAGTTTCTCTCCCTGAGTCTTCTTATAGCATTTAAAAAGTATTTCCGAAGCCCTGACCTCCCATCTCTAGCTTACCTTTATAGTAATTGCTCAGAACAAAGGAAATGTTTTCATATCCCCCCCCCCCTCTATTTCCTGATCTCAGCTGCCCATCTTGCTTTAATGAAATGAGATGGGGGAAAGTTCTATTAATCTGCTTTTTTCCATCTTGGATAAAAGCTCTTATTGAAGGGCCAGAGGATGTCCAAAGTTGGTATATTTTGTTCTTTTTTGAATCCCCTGCAATTAGCATATAGTTCAGCATGTAGTAAATGTTCAGTAAATGCTTATTTAATTATTCATTTATTTGTTTATTTATTTATTAATTTATATTTAAATAAATTTAAATTGATTGGTGACAGAACTGACCACCTGTCTAATGACTTGGCTTTTTTCTCCCTCCTCCTTCCTGTTTTCAGGACAGGTGGTAGGGAGGAAAAAGCCATTCCTGAGTCTTGAATCTGGAATCTCTCAGAAATCAGGAAGGTCATCCCTAAAGATTTGGCACTTGGGGCAGATTTTAGTTGAACTGAGGAGAGAGGATGATTTGGTGGAGGGGGAAGCTCTAAAGTTTACTTTACTAAAAAACCTTTACTGACTCTTGGAGATTTCAGGGGCTCTGTGGATGTCATTGATAATATTTTTATAACTGTATTTTTGACAAAATCAGTTTCCTTTAATATTATTATTCTATAAGATATAATCAGCAGGCTGATTTCAGAAAGGCCTGGTGAGACTTACATAAATAGATGCTAAGTGAAGTGAACAGAACTAGGAAAACATGGTACACAGCAACAACAAGACTATGTGATGATCAACTCTGATGGACTCTTTTCAACAATGAGGTGATTCAGGCTAATTCCTTTTTTTTAAATTTTATTTTTAAATTTTTTTGACATTATATATGCATGAGTAATTTTTTTTTATAACATTATCCCTTGTATTCATTTTTCCAAATTATCCCCTCCCTCCCTCCCTCTACTCCCTCCCCTAGATGACAGGCAATCTCATACATTTTACATGTGTTACAATATAACCTAGATACAATATATGTGTGTAAATACCATTTTCTTGTTGCACATTAATTATTAGATTAGGCTAATTCCAATAGACTTGTGATGGAGAGAGCCATCTATACCCAGGACTATGGGACTGAACGTGGATCACAACACAGAATTTTCACCTTTTTTTTTGTTTGTTTTGTTTTTTTTTTTCTTTTCTCATTTTTTTCTTTCTAATCTGACTTTTCTTGTGCAGCGTGATAAAAATTATGTATAGAAGAATCACACATGTTTAACATATATTGGATTACTTGCTGTCTAGGGGAGGGTGTAGGGGAAAGGGAGGGAAAAATTTGAACTACAAGGTTTTTCAAGGGTGAATGTTGAAAACTATCTTTGCATGTATTTTGAAAAGTAAAAAGCTATTATTAAAAAATAAATTTAAAAAAATGACAAAAAAGCGGTTGGCTTCCTTTGAAATCCTATGTATTTTATGATGATTTTGAGACACAAATGGAAATAATTAAAGTATTTTGTTAAAGTTAGCTTTTAATATCAAACCATAGGAAGCAGCTTTGAAGTGATGGAGACAGTTGTACAGTGAGGTCATTTTAGGTTCAAATCCAGCCTCAGACATCTATAGGCCGAGTGTACCTAGGAAAGTAACTTAATCTCTCTTTGCTACAAGGCAACTCTTCTATTTGCTGTTTGGGTTATAACCTGCAAAAGTAAAGAAAGTCTTTTCACTGAGGTTTCTCTTTATTAAATTAGCTACCCATCTTGCTTTAATGAAATAAGGTGGGGGGAAGTTCTATTAATTTGCTTTTTTCCATCTCGGACAAAGCTTTTATTGTAGTGTGTCAAACTCAGATAAAAATGGGGGTCACTAAACTATCAATAAAGATTCCTGTAGATACTACAAAAACCACACATTAACAATTATTCTATTGTATTTTTATTAATATTTCTCAATTACATTTTAATCTAATTCCCCCCTCATTAAGGCAAATGAGAAACTTGGGTTCAGAAAGATTGTGACTTAATCAGTGCTGACAATTTCTACTTAAATATGGCAATGTGATTAAATGGACATTGGCCCACTTGATTTGATAATTCTCCTAGCATTTATCTGGTGCTTTCTATGTGTCCAGCACGGGGGATACAGAGACAAAGTGCCAACAGGCTTTGCTCTGGAGGAGTGTACATTCTCTAAGGAGACCAGGACATGCTCGTTTTACCCACTCAGGGCATCCAGCTAGGATGACATTTGAACCTGAATTTTCTGGCTCCAAGTCCAGTCATTCAAAAGTCATTGCTTTTTTTCTGGTAAAGGCAACCTCAGGACGTCAGAGCTGGCAGGGACTCCGGGCTAGGGGTTCTTAACCATTTTAATATTATGGGTCCTATTGGCAGTCTGGCAAAGCTCCGACCCCTTCTGAGAGTCATGTTTTTAAATGCACAAAATACATTAGATTACAAAGGGAATCAATTATATTTAAATGTAGTTATTACAATCTCTCAAAAGAACAAACAAATCCAATAAGCTCACAGACTCCCAATGTACTCCCAAAACCTTCATTTTTACTGATGAAGAAACTGAAATTGGATGCACTGAAGGTTCTACAACCTATAAGTAGTGATAGCCCCAAGACCAAGATTTTGGACACTGGGATCCAGGATTCTTTACAGGGCATCCTGTGGCCTCCTCTCCCATCCTTTCCACAAATGTACTGTTCCATCATCACCACTCCCCTTGCTCCTTCCTCAGAAGGACTTGTCTGTCATCATAAGCTCAGGTCCCCATCCTAATCCTCTGGTGGAAAGACAGAGAAATTAGTGTTTGTTTCCAGGGCTGAATGCTCCCCCTTGTTCTTCCATCCTGGGGCTCAGCCGTGGTGGACAAAGCCAGCCTTGTCTTGGGGAGCCATTGTTTGGTGGGACTATACAAGTTGGGAGGATTGTATTGTGGCCAGACATTAAAGCCACTACCTTGTGGCCTTAGGCTCAGACCTGGTTCAAGTTCCCCTCTGACATTGGCCGTGTAACCTTGGACAACCTAATCTCTCCATATTCTAGACCACAAATTAATGAAGAAAGTGCTGACCTACAAAAGCCTAATGGGTGCTCCTTATGGCAGCAAATCCCCAAATATTAATTAAGCACCTACTATGTGCTAGGCAATAGCTAAGTATTAGGGGGGAAAAAGGCAAAACAAAAATGAAATAAATGAACAAAAATACCCATCAGTCCCTGCTTTCAGAAACAGCTTAAGTAGGGAACCAATGATATAACAAGACACAGGAGAAGTTGGGTGTAGTCTCAGAGGGAAGTCACTAAAATTAAGGAGGATGGGAAAGGGCTTCTTGTAGAAGGGCATTTAGCTGGGATTTGCAAGGAACCAAGGGAAGCAAGAAGAAGGGGATGGATGAAGAGGGAGAGAATTCCAGGCTAGGGGACAGTTAGAATGCTCAGAGTTGGGAGATGGAGGATCTTGAGTAAACAGAAGCCAGTATCACTGATTTGCAGACTGTGAAGGAGAATAACGTATAAGAATGGAAGGGAAGAAAAGGACTTCATGTTTATGGTTTTAAAAACTAAACAGAAGATTTATATTTGATTCTGGGGTTATAGATTTATCCATCTATCTCTATCTTTTCATTTATTTACTTTAAAGCACTTAATAAATGCTTATTGACTGACTGAGACAGCAATGCAATTTAAAAACATATTTTACAGTATTCTATTTTCCAAGTACATATAAAGATGATTTTCCACATTCATTTTTATAAAACTTTGTGTTTCTCTTTCCCTCTCTTGACATCCTCTATCCAAGACAGAAGCTGATTTGATATAGGTTAAACATGTGTAAACCTTTTAAACATATTTGTCATATTGTCAAAAAAAAAAAAAAAAAACAGAACAAAAGGAAAAAAAACACCATGAGAAAGAAAAAAGTAAGCAAACAAATACTATGCTTTGATCCACATTCAGTGGAACTTTATCTGAATGTGGATGGCATTTTCCATTCAAATTCTATTGGAATTATCTTGGATCACCTCATTGCTAAGAAGAGTCAAATCCATCAGAGTTGAACATCAAATAATCTTTCTGTTATTGTGTACAATGTTCTCATGGTTCTTCTCACTTTACTCAGAATCAATTTATGTAAACCTTTCCAGGCTCTTCTGAAATAATTTCTTATAGAACAATAATATTACATTACATCCACATACTATAACTTATTCAGCCATTCCCCAACTGAGGGGCATCTACTCAATTTCCATAACAAAAAGGGCTGCTACACACATTTTTGTACATGTGAGTTTGTCTTTGGGATACAAACTCAGTAGTGATTCTTCTGGATCAAAGGGTATGCACAGTTTGGTAGCCCTTTGGCCATACTTTCCTGGTATTTATTAAATAGGAGGGTGACAAAGCCAGATGAGCTTTAGGAAGATCAATTTGACATCTTAATCGAAAATAGCCTGGAGTAGGGAGCAACTTGGGGCAGGCAGACTAACCAGCAGCTATTGCTTTAGTCCAGATATAAGGTGGGGATTGGCAATTATCAGAGGACAATGGGGGAAACACATATGAGAAATATTACAAGAATAGAAACAGTGGAACTTATCAATTGATGGAATATTGTGGGAGGTCAGGGAGGGACAGTCAGCAGTTGAGTATGACAGTCAGATTGCCATCATGGGCATCTGGGAGAATGATGAAACTCTTGACAGTAGTAGGAAAGTTAGGAAGAGAGGTTTGGAGAGAAAGATGATGAGTTCAATTTTAATTGTCTACGGGACATTCAGTTTGAGAAGTCTGATAGACAATTGGAAATATGAGACTTGAGGTCAGCAGACATTATGGCTGTATCAGTAGATAGGAGAGACATCTGCATCCAGATGTTCATTGAATCCATTTGAGGTGATCAGATCACTAAGTGAAATAGTATAGATGATGAAGAGCAAAGGGCCTTGGGATACATCCACCTTTATTTTTTTATTGTACTATTTATTTAGTTTTAATACACATTGCTTTATGAATTGGGAGAGGAAAAATGAGAGTAAAAGGGAAAAACCACAGAAGGGAGTTTAAAAAAAACAGAAAAAAGAAGTGAACATAATATGTGTTGTATATCTACTTTTAGACAAGAATGAAGATCTGGCAAAAGAGATTGAGAAGAATTGATCAATTGATGTCCCTAAAACCTGGAGAGGAGAACTTCAAGGAGAACAGTGTAGCTGACAGCATTAAGGCAGAGGAGAGGCCTAGAAGGATAAGGATGGGAAAAACCTATTAGATCCAGGGATTAAGTGATCATTATTAATTTTGGAGAAAGCCATTTCAGTTGAATGATGAGGCTGGAATTTAGAGTGCGGGGAGTTAAGAAGAATGAGAGAAAAAGAAATAGAGGCAGTGATTGTAGACAGTTTTCTCAAGGATTTGAGCCACAAAAAGCAGGAGACATTTGATGCATCCATTCCCATTACCCTCCTATAAATTGTAGGAGGTGGAGAAGCATTGGGGACACAGAGATTGAAGATTAGTTAAAGAGTGGGGAAGCCAGGGGTGACTACCTACCAGAGGAGATGGAATGGATGGGGATCACTTTTGAATGCAAAGGGTTTACCTTGGCAAGGAGAGGGGTCACTTCATTATATGATGCAGGAAAGAAGGAGGAGAGTGTGGAAGAGTGAGTGATATGGGATGAAGGAGCTTTTGGTGAATAGCCTCCAATTTTTTCAGTGAAATATGAGGTGAGATTATTAAATGGGAGAAAAAAAAGGTATGGTGGGGTTTGAGAAAGAATCAAAAGATAAAAAGGAAGTGTTTTGTTGAGAAGGAGAAGGAAATAATTGGGAAGGTGTAGAAAGATTGCCTTGCTGCGGTGAGGGCCCAGTTGAGATTAAGCAACATAAACCTGCACTGGATCCAGTCAGCTTAGTTTCATGGTGCTCTGGAGCCCCCATCAACAGCCCATATGTAGAAGTGATGGTAGTGGATTGAGACTTAAGAGGACAAGATATTTGATAGCTCAAGAAACTTGAGAAGAAGATATTGTAGAATTGACTTTGGTTTAGCCAGGGGTCAAGATGGGGGAAAGACAAGTATACCACTAGTGCAGGGGGATGCCTGGAAAGAACTGAAGGGATGAGGTCTGGGAGGTTGAGATGTGGATGAAGAACAGGGTTTGAAGTTACAAGGCAGAGGGAGAGGTGGAAGGACAAGAAGGTGATTAGATAAGGGAATTTCAGAGTGCATGGACATGAATGTGGACCACTTGTGGGTAATGGCAAGACCAAGGGCAGGGCTATTTCTGGGTGTGTCTATAGTGGGTTGGAGGAGTATCAATGGACCCTCTCTCCTTATTTTTTCCATTTGCTTATGCATTTACTTACATAATACTTGTGGTATTGTTTCATCTATAAGTAGAATATTAACTCCTTGAGGGTAGGGAATATTTCACTTTTGGTTTAGGGCTCACCACAGTCTTGACATATAGTTGGGTGAATGAATGAGCAAATGGGCATCTTGTTCCCAAGAGACCTTGGGCCTGATGAAGGTCTCACTCCGCTGCTCAGGCTCAGGCCCTCCATCAGCTTCTAAAGCAGGGGAGGATATTATTAATTACCCTGTCTAATGAACCCATTTGGCTCTGGGCCCAGCTTCCCAAACAGTGCCCACATGGGCAGGCGGCGGCTGCTGCTGCTCTGATGTAATGATGTTTATGTGGAAAGTTAATTTTTGTTTTCATAAATTGATTTGAGGCTTCTGGAAGCTGTTTGGAGATAATTAACTTTGCCCGAATAGATGTTGGGAGGGTGTGAGATGGCCTGGGCCTGGGACAGGGGACCTTCTTCTCAGGTCCTGGGGCAGGTTGCTCTGAACCCATTTCAGGAACTGCTCCTTTTCCCAATTTATTCATTCACTCATTCATCTATTGACTCATTCAATCACTTAGTCATTTGTTCATTTATACATTCAACCAGCGGCTGTGACTGAAACTGCCTTGAAGATGGCTTGTACCTGAGAGCTCATCTAAAGAGCTTGCCCTTCCTTCCGGTCTATGCTGTCCCTGTCTCTTCCTCCTGGAAAAAACAGTCATGGATTGACAGAATCATGGATTTAGGTCTGTAAGGGACCTCAAAGAACATTTTGGCCAAATGTCATTTGATAAAAAATTACTCAGTCTTTCCACTTTACAGATGAGGAAGCTGAGACTCACTTAGATGACTTGCCCATAGTCATGTAGCTTGTGTGTGAGGTGGCCCCTTTTGCTGATTCCAGGCTCTCTCCATTGGGTTTCTGCTCTGGGCTTCCAGATCAAAGCTCTACAAATTATCCCTTTGTTTACAAAGGAGAGGAGAAGTACTTTTTTTTCCATTCTCAGCCTCTGATCCATGAGTAGCTAATGACGGCTTGCAGAAGAAAACCTGGCAAAGTTGTGTGTTTTTGTCCTGGGGTCCCCGGATGGCATATTTCTGGCCCCTTCTGCTTTTCTTCCAAGCTCACGTCAGAGATGGATATTTCTGAAGCTGGTCTGTCAGGGTCCGAGTGACTGGGAGCATGGAGGAGCTTCCCGCAGATGCAAGTGGTTGAGGTAGATAAGTGCTCCCACTTGGGCTAAGAAGAGGGATGCTGAGGGAGGACATTCTGAGCCTGGGCTAGGGTAATCTCAAGCCCAAGAGCTCCTCAGTTCAAGAATTAGGGCTAAGGGCCTGTTTGATTGCTTTCTGTTTCTGTTTAAAAAAAAAAAGTCCTGTTTCTTGAGCCAGAAGATCTCAGTTCAAACGTCACTTCTGAGTCTTGCTATCTGTATGAAGTTAAACCTCCCTGGGGAATTGGCTCAGGGTCCCTTCCAGCTCTACATTTATAACCTTATTATCTGTTCATGGAATCTTGTGAGTCCTTAGTGTTTTATGGATTTATGCAGCAGCTGGAAAGGTTGTCCCATACCTGTCACAAAGGTTATATTGCGTGCCCATGCAGAATCACCCACATTTGGGGAAAATTAGACATAAGCTCTGCCATGAGTATATTTAAAGATTATTTGGAGGGATTCAAGTAGGGATAATGAGAACCAAAGAGAGAACATGACCCTCTTTTTGTTCATTTTTTGGATCAGTCCCTTAGGCCTGGGTCTGGCCTATGTGAACCCAGTGGGTGAAGGGAGGCCCTGTGCTAGGGACTGATTACAGCAGGGACCGATTACAGGTCAATCTAAAGTAATTTTGCAGGGACAGCAATTGGGGGAAACAGGAAAGGTCACTGGAGCTGAGCCTAAAAGGAAGCCTGGGGTTTCTGAGAGACAAACTCTGGCCCTGTCACTTACAAACCATGTGCCCTTGGCAAAGTCAATGAATCCCTTCAATCTTTTCTTTCTTTGTAAAATCAGGGGAGTGGATGGTTTTTAAGGTCTTTTCTAGCTCTAATCTATGATTCTGAGAATTGTCCTAGACAATCTTCTAGACAGAATCAAGCATAAAGTATTTTGTATGTGGGACTAAGTGGCACTTGTAATATAATAACAGTACTCTGTGTACTTAATGGATCTGTGATCTCATTAATGTGTCCTTTCCTCCCTCTTTCTTTCCTGCCTTTCTCCCACCCCCTCTTCCTTCTCCCATCTTTCCTCCCTCCTCCTCCCTCCCTCCTTCTTCATTTCCTTCCTTCCTTCCTCTCTCTTCCTTCCTTCCTCTCTCTTCCTTCCTTCCTTTCTCTTCCTTCCCTTCAGCTTCCTTCCTTCCTTCCTTCCTTCCTTCCTTCCTTCCTTCCTCCCTCTCTCCCTCCCTCCCTCCCTCCCTCCCTCCCTCCCTCCCTCCCTCCTTCCTTCCTTCCTTCCTTCCTTCCTTCCTTCCTTCCTTCCTTCCTTCCTTCCTTCCTTCCTTCCTTCCTTCCTTCCTTCCTTCCTTCCTTCCTTCCTTCCTTCCTTCCTTCCTTCCTTCCTTCCTTCCTCCCTCCCTTCCTTCCCTCCCTCCCTCCCTCCCTCCCTCCCTCCCTCCCTCCCTCCCTCCCTTCTTCCTTCCCTCCTTCCTTCCTTCCTTCCTTCCCTCCTTCCTTCCTTCCTTCCTTCCTTCCTTCCTTCCTTCCTTCCTTCCTTCCTTCCTTCCTTCCTTCCTTCCTTCCTTCCTTCCTTCCTTCCTTCCTTCCTTCCTTCCTTCCTTCCTTCTTTTCCTCCTAGAATACTAATTTCAAGAGTGGATCAGGGCCAAAACTAGGAATTCTGGTGTCTGTGGTGAATTTAGTTGTGTTGGCACAGAGGGGCAGGAAGAGTTATGGGAAAAAATATGCTGGCTACTTCTTGGAAGGAAATAGCAGAAGAGGAACTAAAACAAATAGACTACCTTTGTTAGGTAAAGCCACCCTGGGACCTCAGGGGAGGATGTGGAGAGGAAAAGAGGAGGCAGAGGACATGGAAAAAGCAAAGTACCCAGAGAAAATTTGCTCCAGTCTAGTGTTTTTTTTTCTCCTAGGCATTTCCAGGAGGGGGTGGGTAGAGTTGGAGAAAGCGAAGTGATAAGTGGGGTTGGTGATGTCTTGGAGTTCCTGGCTCTGAATACGAGGGTGGATGAAGGAAGGAAAAGCACTTACATGGATGCTGATACCCTGAGACAATTTCCTAATCGCCTAGCCTTAGTTAGGGCTTTGTTCAGTCAGAGTAGCCCCTCTCAGACTGGGCTGTGGTTGAGGGGAAGGGGACAGGCAGGATTCTCTGCTGTCTCAAGTCAGACATGGGGGCTTCCCAGTGAGCCACGGCTCTCTGCAGGAAGGACGCTCAGCACTGCTTGGGCAGTATCTCTTTTGAATGTTCCGCTTGACTCTCCTGGGCCAAGTCCCAGCTTTGCCGGTTCATAAAGCCCGTCTCATGCTTCTGTCAAGAACAGGGACATTTTTACATATCAAAGGACGGCTTGCTCCAACAGCAGCCCCGGAGGAGATCAGAAAACTGCCTTCCAGAAGACACTTGTAGTGTTTTATCTGCCGTTCTGTTCTCTCGCTTGGCTGGTCTGGGCGAAGGCGCGGCTGTCATGGCATCCCAGTCTGGGGGGGAACTTCACTGCCCTGAAGTCGCCGCCCTGCTTTTCCTGCTTCCCTGGCTGAGACGGGAGAGGCTCAGAGCTGGAAGGGAGCTTCCAGGTCATCCAGGCTAGCTGCCTCGTTTTACAAACGAGGAAAGGAGATTCCCAGAAGTTGTTTAAGGTCATAACTGCAGTCAGTAAGTGAAGGGGTTTGAACCCAGGGGGTTCTTGTGGGCGAATGACAAATGCAAAGGTGATGAACTTTTAGCCAAAAGAATACTGGGAGAGCCGATATTCCCCAGACTTTCAGTTCTCTTGAAGTTTACTAATGGATGGCAAAAAGCTACCTGATTATTCCTCCTCCTCCCACCTCCATCATTCCCTACCTTTCACTCCCCACTTCCCTTCCCCGTTGGGTTAAAAGGTTCAGAATTATTGTACCTGGGATAAGGAGATTGGAGGGAGGAAGAGCAGAGGGAGAAAAGGATTTGGGATAAGGGAGCCGTAAGTTGGTGAGCTCAGAGAGCTCATGGCTCTGGCTGGATGAGGGGGAAAAGAGCATCTTTCCAGATGCTGCTAATCTGGGACAATTTTCTCCGGTTTATCTCTTTAGGGGATAAACACACCCCAGGATATAATGACTTGATGAAGGTATGGCCACACCTGAGTGGGACTGGATTCAGGCTACCTGGGGCGGAGGTTTACGTATATTGTGGTATGGTGCTATCAGTACTCTGTATGTATATTTTGTGAAAGGTGTGTGTAGCAAATTCCTAGTTGCCCCATCCCTAGTTACTGCTCTGCCTAGATATAAGGCAGGCCTAGAAGTGTGATAGGACCCTGAAATGGTTTCCATGGAGATACTGTGATGTTCTTGTGGAGCTGTGATGTTAGAGTCTAGACCTGTGCAGCGATGGGAAGATGAACAAGATAACTGAGCTTAGTGAGAACAGCCCTGTCCATTTGTCTGAAAGTCAATAACTCAGTCCCAGAATGCTCGTCTCTCTTAGTAAATTCAGTAATAAAGAAATTTATCAGTGAATAGTAATCATAATAGCAAACATTTATATAGTGTTTACTAAGCACTAGATATTGAGCCAAGCTCTTTACTATCTCATTTGATCCTCAGAATAGGACTAGGAGGTAGGGAATTGTATTATTCTCATTTTCCAGATAAGGAAACGGAGGCGAATGGGTTAAGTAACTTGTCTAGGATCACACAGCTAGTAATTGTCTGAGGACAGATTTAAACTTTGGCCTTTCTGACTCCTCACTCTAGTATCTCCA